>NW_027254687.1:137500-209829 GCF_044704955.1 Pristiophorus japonicus | reverse complement strand
GAGGGATAGAGAGAGAGGAAGGGAGGGCGAGGGGATTGAGAGAGGAAGGGAGGGAGAGGGGGATTGCGAGAGGAAGGGAGGGAGAGGGGATTGAGAGAGGAAGGGAGGGAGAGGGGGATTGCGAGAGGAAGGGAGGGAGAGGGGGATTGAGAGAGGAAGGGAGGGAGAGGGGGATTGCGAGAGGAAGGGAGGGAGGAAGGGAGGGAGAGGGGGATTGCGAGTGGTAAGGGAGAGGGGGATTGCGAGAGGAAGGGAGGGAGAGGGGGATTGCGAGAGGAAGGGAGGGAGAGGGGGATTGCGAGAGGAAGGGAGGGAGAGGGGGATTGCGAGAGGAAGGGAGAGGGGGATTGCGAGAGGAAGGGAGGGAGAGGGGGATTGCGAGCGGGAAGGTGAAGAGAAAGAGACAACGATGAAACAACATCACCAAGTACTTGTACACATCCCTCACATTGACAATGTCTGGAGCCGCAGTGTGTCAGGAGTGGGTCAGGCCGGGCACCATGTGTGAGCATCTCTGTCGTGTCGTGTCCACTGGCCAGTGAGGCTCGCGGGGGCTGGAGGGAGCGGTATGTCCCCTGGTCTCTCCATTCTCAGACCAACAGCAACCAACTCCCCTCAGGGTCTGGTCTACCAGCTTAGAGTGAGAGAACGGTGCAGTCATCAGCTCAAGGCCAGAGAGACAGGACTGGGCAGTGTTCAAAGCTTTCCCCCTCTGGGACCGGGGGTCACAGTGTGTTATATACACTGTCCTTTCCCCCTCTGGGACCAGGTGTCACAGTGCGTTAGATACACTGTCCTTTCCCCCCTCTGGGACCGGAGGTCACAGTGCGTTAGATACACTGTCCTTTCCCCCTCTGGGACCAGGTGTCACAGTGTGTGATATACACTGTCCTTTCCCCCTCTGGGACCAGGTGTCACAGTGTGTGATATACACTGTCCTTTCCCCCTCTGGGACCAGGTGTCACAGTGCGTTAGATACACTGTCCTTTCCCCCTCTGGGACCAGGTGTCACAGTGCGTTAGATACACTGTCCTTTCCCCCTCTGGGACCGGGTGTCACAGTGCGTTAGATACACTGTCCTTTCCACCTCTGGGACCGGGTGTCACAGTGCGTTAGATACACTGTCCTTTCCCCCTCTGGGACCGGGTGTCACAGTGTGTTAGATACACTGTCCTTTCCCCCTCTGGGACCGGGTGTCACAGTGTGTTAGATACACTGTCCTTTCCCCCTCTGCGACCGGGTGTCACAGTGTGTGATATACACTGTCCTTTCCCCCTCTGGGACCAGGTGTCACAGTGTGTGATATACATTGTCCTTTCCCCCTCTGGGACCAGGTGTCACAGTGCGTTAGATACACTGTCCTTTCCCCCTCTGGGACCAGTTGTCACAGTGCGTTAGATACACTGTCCTTTCCCCCTCTGGGACCAGGTGTCACAGTGTGTGATATACACTGTCCTTACCCACTCTGGGACCAGGTGTCACAGTGCGTTAGATACACTGTCCTTTCTCCCTCTGGGACCAGTTGTCACAGTGCGTTAGATACACTGTCCTTTCCCCCTCTGGGACCAGGTGTCACAGTGTGTGATATACACTGTCCTTACCCACTCTGGGACCAGGTGTCACAGTGCGTTAGATACACTGTCCTTTCCCCCTCTGGGACCAGGTGTCACAGTGCGTTAGATACACTGTCCTTTCCCCCCTCTGGGACCGGGTGTCACAGTGCGTTAGATACACTGTCGTTTCCCCCTCTGGGACCGGCTGTCACAGTGCGTTAGATACACTGTCCTTTCTCCCTCTGGGACCGGGTGTCACAGTGTGTTAGATACACTGTCCTTTCCCCCTCTGCGACCGGGTGTCACAGTGTGTGATATACACTGTCCTTTCCCCCTCTGGGACCAGGTGTCACAGTGCGTTAGATACACTGTCCTTTCCCCCTCTGGGACCAGGTGTCACAGTGCGTTAGATACATTGTCTTTCCCCCTCTGGGACCGGGTATCACAGTGCGTTAGATACACTGTCCTTTCCCCCTCTGGGACCGGGTGTCACAGTGCGTTAGATACACTGTCCTTTCCCCCTCTGGGACCGGGGTTCACAGTGTGTGATATACACTGTCCTTTCCCCCTCTGGGACCGGGTGTCACAGTGCGTTAGATACACTGTCCTTTCCCCCTCTGGGACCAGGTGTCACAGTGCGTTAGATACACTGACCTTTCCCCCTCTGGGACCGGGTGTCACAGTGGGTTAGATACACTGACCTTTCCCCCTCTGGGACCAGGTGTCACAGTGCGTTAGTTACACTGTCCTTTCCCCCTCTGGGACCGGGTGTCACAGTGTGTTAGATACACTGTCCTTTCCCCCTCTGGGACTGGGTGTCACAGTGCGTTAGATACACTGTCCTTTCCCCCTCTGGGACCGGGTGTCACAGTGGGTTAGATACACTGACCTTTCCCCCTCTGGGACCGGGTGTCACAGTGCGTTAGATACACTGTCCTTTCCCCCTCTGGGACTGGGTGTCACAGTGTGTTAGATACACTGTCCTTTCCCCCTCTGGGACCAGGTGTCACAGTGCGTTAGATACACTGTCCTTTCCCCCTCTGGGACCGGGTGTCACAGTGCGTTAGATACACTGTCCTTTCCCCCTCTGGGACCGGGTGTCACAGTAAGTTAGATACACTGTCCTTTCCCCCTCTGGGACCGGGTGTTACAGTGTGTTAGATACACTGTCCTTTCCCCCTCTGGGACTGGGTATCACAGTGCGTTAGATACACTGACCTTTCCCCCTCTGGGACCGGAGGTCACAGTGCGTTAGATACACTGTCCTTTCCCCCTCTGGGACCAGGTATCATAGTGTGTTAGATACACTGACCTTTCCCCCTCTGGGACCGGGTGTCACAGTGCGTTAGATGCACTGTCCTTTCCCGCTCTGGGACCGGGGGTCCCAGTGCGTTAGAGACACTGTCCTTTCCCCCTCTGGGACCGGGTGTCACACTGCGTTAGATACACTGTCCTTTCCCCCTCTGTGACCGGGTGTCACAGTGCGTTAGATACACTGTCCTTTCCCCCTCTGGGACCGGGTGTCACAGTGCGTTAGATACACTGTCCTTTCCCCCTCTGGGACCGGGTGTCACAGTGCGTTAGAGACACTGTCCTTTCCCCCTCTGGGACCAGGTGTCACAGTGCGTTAGATACACTGTCCTTTCCCCCTCTGGGACCGGGTGTCACAGTGCGTTAGATACACTGTCCTTTCCCCCTCTGGGACCGGGTGTCACAGTAAGTTAGATACACTGTCCTTTCCCCCTCTGGGACCGGGTGTTACAGTGTGTTAGATACACTGTCCTTTCCCCCTCTGGGACTGGGTATCACAGTGCGTTAGATACACTGACCTTTCCCCCTCTGGGACCGGAGGTCACAGTGCGTTAGATACACTGTCCTTTCCCCCTCTGGGACCAGGTATCATAGTGTGTTAGATACACTGACCTTTCCCCCTCTGGGACCGGGTGTCACAGTGCGTTAGATGCACTGTCCTTTCCCGCTCTGGGACCGGGGGTCCCAGTGCGTTAGAGACACTGTCCTTTCCCCCTCTGGGACCGGGTGTCACACTGCGTTAGATACACTGTCCTTTCCCCCTCTGTGACCGGGTGTCACAGTGCGTTAGATACACTGTCCTTTCCCTCTCTGGGACCGGGTGTCACACTGCGTTAGATACACTGTCCTTTCCCCCTCTGGGACCGGGTGTCACAGTGCGTTAGATACACTGTCCTTTCCCCCTCTGGGACCGGGTGTCACAGTGTGTTAGATACACTGTCCTTTCCCCCTCTGGGACCGGGTGTCACAATGCGTTAGATACACTGTCCTTCCCCCCTCTGGGACCGGGGGTCACAGTGCGTTAGAGACACTGTCCTTTCCCCCTCTGGGACCGGGTGTCACACTGCGTTAGATACACTGTCCTTTCCCCCTCTGTGACCGGGTGTCACAGTGCGTTAGATACACTGTCCTTCCCCCTCTGGGGCCAGGGGTCACAGTGTGTTAGATACACTAACCTTTCCCCCTCTGGGACCGGGTGTCACAGTGTGTTAGATACACTGTCCTTTCCCCCTCTGCGACCGGGTGTCACAGTGTGTGATATACACTGTCCTTTCCCCCTCTGGGACCAGGTGTCACAGTGCGTTAGATACACTGTCCTTTCCCCCTCTGGGACCAGGTGTCACAGTGCGTTAGATACATTGTCTTTCCCCCTCTGGGACCGGGTATCACAGTGCGTTAGATACACTGTCCTTTCCCCCTCTGGGACCGGGTGTCACAGTGCGTTAGATACACTGTCCTTTCCCCCTCTGGGACCGGGGTTCACAGTGTGTGATATACACTGTCCTTTCCCCCTCTGGGACCGGGTATCACAGTGCGTTAGATACACTGTCCTTTCCCCTCTGGGACCTGGTGTCACAGTGCGTTAGATACACTGTCCTTTCCCCTCTGGGACCGGGTGTCACAGTGCGTTAGATACACTGTCCTTTCCCCCTCTGGGACCGGGTGTCACAGTGCGTTAGATACACTGTCCTTTCCCCCTCTGGGACCAGGTGTCACAGTGCGTTAGATACACTGACCTTTCCCCCTCTGGGACCGGGTGTCACAGTGGGTTAGATACACTGACCTTTCCCCCTCTGGGACCAGGTGTCACAGTGCGTTAGTTACACTGTCCTTTCCCCCTCTGGGACCGGGTGTCACAGTGTGTTAGATACACTGTCCTTTCCCCCTCTGGGACTGGGTGTCACAGTGCGTTAGATACACTGTCCTTTCCCCCTCTGGGACCGGGTGTCACAGTGGGTTAGATACACTGACCTTTCCCCCTCTGGGACCGGGTGTCACAGTGCGTTAGATACACTGTCCTTTCCCCCTCTGGGACTGGGTGTCACAGTGTGTTAGATACACTGTCCTTTCCCCCTCTGGGACCGGGTGTCACAGTAAGTTAGATACACTGTCCTTTCCCCCTCTGGGACCGGGTGTTACAGTGTGTTAGATACACTGTCCTTTCCCCCTCTGGGACTGGGTATCACAGTGCGTTAGATACACTGACCTTTCCCCCTCTGGGACCGGAGGTCACAGTGCGTTAGATACACTGTCCTTTCCCCCTCTGGGACCAGGTATCATAGTGTGTTAGATACACTGACCTTTCCCCCTCTGGGACCGGGTGTCACAGTGCGTTAGATGCACTGTCCTTTCCCGCTCTGGGACCGGGGGTCCCAGTGCGTTAGAGACACTGTCCTTTCCCCCTCTGGGACCGGGTGTCACACTGCGTTAGATACATTGTCCTTTCCCCCTCTGTGACCGGGTGTCACAGTGCGTTAGATACACTGTCCTTTCCCCCTCTGGGACCGGGTGTCACACTGCGTTAGATACACTGTCCTTTCCCCCTCTGGGACTGGGTGTCACAATGCGTTAGATACACTGTCCTTCCCCCCTCTGGGACCGGGGGTCACAGTGCGTTAGAGACACTGTCCTTTCCCCCTCTGGGACCGGGTGTCACACTGCGTTAGATACACTGTCCTTTCCCCCTCTGTGACCGGGTGTCACAGTGCGTTGGATACACTGTCCTTCCCCCTCTGGGGCCAGGGGTCACAGTGTGTTAGATACACTAACCTTTCCCCCTCTGGGACCGGGTGTCACTGTGCGTTGGATACACTGTCCTTTCCCCCTCTGGGACCAGGTGTCATACTGCGTTAGATACACTGTCCTTTCCCCCTCTGGGACCGCGGGTCACAGTGCGTTAGATACACTGTCCTTTCCCCTCTGGGACCGGGTGTCACAGTGTGTTAGATACACTGTCCTTTCCCCCTCTGGGACCGGGGGTCACAGTGTGTTAGATACACTGTCCTTTCCCCCTCTGGGACCGGGTGTCACAGTGCGTTAGATACACTGTCCTTTCCCCTCTGGGACCGGGTGTCACAGTGCGTTTGATACACTGTCCTTTCCCCTCTGGGACCGGGGGTCACAGTGTGTTAGATACACTGTCCTTTCCCCCTCTGGGACCGGGTGTCACAGTGTGTTAGATACACTGTCCTTTCCCCCTCTGGGACCGGGTGTCATAGTGCGTTAGATACACTGTCCTTCCCCCTCTGGGACCGGGGGTCACAGTGTGTTAGATACACTGTCCTTCCCCCTCTGGGACCGGGGGTCACAGTGCGTTAGATACACTGTCCTTCCCCCTCTGGGACCGGGTGTCACAGTGCGTTAGATACACTGTCCTTTTCCCCTCTGGGACCGGGCGTCACAGTGCGTTAGATACACTGTCCTTTCCCCCTCTGGGACCGGTGTCACAGTGCGTTAGATACACTGTCCTTTCTCCCTCTGGGACCGGGTGTCACAGTACGTTAGATACACTGTCCTTTCCCCCTCTGGGACTGGTTGTCACAGTGTGTTAGATGCACTGTCCTTTCCCCCTCTGGGACCGGTTGTCACAGTGCGTTAGATACACTGTCCTTTCTCCCTCTGGGACCGGGTGTCACAGTGCGTTAGATACACTGTCCTTTCTCCCTCTGGGACCAGGTGTCACAGTGCGTTAGATACACTGTCCTTTCCCCGTCTGGGACCAGGTGTCACAGTGCGTTAGATACACTGTCCTTTCCCCCTCTGGGACCAGGTGTCACAGTGCGTTAGATACACTGTCCTTTCCCCCTTTGGGACCAGGTGTCACAGTGCGTTAGATGCACTGTCCTTTCCCCCTCTGGGACTGGGTGTCACAGTGCGTTAGATACACTGTCCTTTCCCCATCTGGGACTGGGTGTCACAGTGCGTTAGATACACTGTCCTTTCCCCATCTGGGACTGGGTGTCACAGTGCGTTAGATACACTGTCCTTTCCCCGTGTGGGACCGGGTGTCACAGTGCGTTAGATACACTGTCCTTTCCCCCTCTGGGACCGGGTGTCACAGTGCGTTAGATACACTGTCCTTTCCCCCTCTGGGACCGGGTGTCACAGTGCGTTAGATACACTGTCCTTTTCCCCTCTGGGACCGGGTGTCACAGTGCGTTAGATACACTGTCCTTTCCCCCTCTGGGACCAGGGATCACAGTGCGTTAGATACACTGTCCTTTCCCCCTCTGGGACCGGGTGTCACAGTGCGTTAGATATACTGTCCTTTCCCCCTCTGGGACCGGGTGTCACAGTGCGTTAGATACACTGTCCTTTCCCCCTCTGGGACTGGGTGTCACAGTGTGTTAGATACACTGTCCTTTCCCCCTCTGGGACCGGGTGTCACAGTGCGTTAGATACACTACCCTTTCCCCCTCTGGGACCGGGTGTCACAGTGCGTTAGATACAATGTCCTTTCCCCATCTGGGACCGGCTGTCACAGTGCGTTAGATACACTGTCCTTTCCCCCTCTGGGACCGGGTGTCACAGTGTGTTAGATACACTGTCCTTTCCCCCTCTGGGACCGGGTGTCACATTGCGTTAGATACACTGTCCTGTCCCACTCTGGGACCGGGTGTCAGTGCGTTAGATACACTGTCCTTTCCCCCTCTGGGACTGGGTGTCACAGTGCGTTAGATACACTGTCCTTTCCCCCTCTGGGACCAGGTGTCACAGTGCGTTAGATACACTGTCCTTTCCCCCTGTGGGACCGGGGGTCACAGTGCGTTAGATACACTGTCCTTTCCCCCTCTGGGACCGGGTGTCACAGTAAGTTAGATACACTGTCCTTTCCCCCTCTGGGACCGGGTGTCACAGTGCGTTAGATACACTGTCCTTTCCCCCTCTGGGACCAGGTGTCACAGTGCGTTAGATACACTGTCCTTTCCCCCTCTGGGACCGGGTGTCACAGTGCGTTAGATACACTGTCCTTTCCCCCTCTGGGACTGGGTGTCACAGTGTGTTAGATATACTGTCCTTTCCCCCTCTGGGACCGGGTGTCACAGTAAGTTAGATACACTGTCCTTTCCCCCTCTGGGACCGGGTGTCACAGTGCGTTAGATACACTGTCCTTTCCCCCTCTGGGACCGGGTGTCACAGTGCGTTAGATACACTGTCCTTTCCCCCTCTGAGACTGGGTGTCACAGTACGTTAGATACACTGTCCTTTCCCCCTCTGGGACCGGGTGTCACAGTAAGTTAGATACACTGTCCTTTCCCCCTCTGGGACCGGGTGTTACAGTGTGTTAGATACACTGTCCTTTCCCCATCTGGGACCGGGTGTCACAGTGCGTTCGATACACTGTCCTTTCCCCCTCTGGGACCGGGTGTCACAGTGCATTAGATACACTGTCCTTTCCCCCTCTGGGACCGGGTGTCACAGTGCGTTAGATACACTGTCCTTTCCCCCTCTGGGACCGGGTGTCGCAGTGCATTAGATACACTGTCCTTTCCCCCTCTGGGACCGGGTGTCACAGTGCGTTAGATACACTATCCTTTCCCCCTCTGGGACCGGCTGTCACAGTGTGTTAGATACACTGTCCTTTCCCCCTCTGGGACCGGGTGTCACAGTGCGTTAGATACACTGTCCTTTCCCGCTCTGGGACCGGCTGTCACAGTGTGTTAGATACAATGTCCTTTCCCCTCTGGGACTGGGTGTCACAGTGTGTTAGATACACAGTCCTTTCCCCCTCTGGGACCGGCTGTCACAGTGCGTTAGATACACTGTCCTTTCCCTCTCTGGGACCGGGTGTCACAGTGTGTTAGATACACTGTCCTTTCCCCCTCTGGGACCGGGTGTCACATTGCGTTAGATACACTGTCCTGTCCCACTCTGGGACCGGGTGTCAGTGCGTTAGATACACTGTCCTTTCCCCCTCTGGGACTGGGTGTCACAGTGCGTTAGATACACTGTCCTTTCCCCCTCTGGGACCAGGTGTCACAGTGCGTTAGATACACTGTCCTTTCCCCCTGTGGGACCGGGGGTCACAGTGCGTTAGATACACTGTCCTTTCCCCCTCTGGGACCGGGTGTCACAGTGTGTTAGATTCACTGTCCTTTCCCCCTCTGGGACCGGGGGTCACAGTGCGTTAGATACACTGTCCTATCCCCCTCTGGGACCGGGTGTCACAGTGCGTTAGATACACTGTCCTTTCCCCCTCTGGGACTGGGTGTCACAGTGTGTTAGATACACTGTCCTTTCCCCCTCTGGGACCAGGTGTCACAGTAAGTTAGATACACTGTCCTTTCCCCCTCTGGGACCGGGTGTTACAGTGTGTTAGATACACTGTCCTTTCCCCCTCTGGGACTGGGTATCACAGTGCGTTAGATACACTGACCTTTCCCCCTCTGGGACCGGAGGTCACAGTGCGTTAGATACACTGTCCTTTCCCCCTCTGGGACCAGGTATCATAGTGTGTTAGATACACTGACCTTTCCCCCTCTGGGACCGGGTGTCACAGTGCGTTAGATGCACTGTCCTTTCCCGCTCTGGGACCGGGGGTCCCAGTGCGTTAGAGACACTGTCCTTTCCCCCTCTGGGACCGGGTGTCACACTGCGTTAGATACACTGTCCTTTCCCCCTCTGTGACCGGGTGTCACAGTGCGTTAGATACACTGTCCTTTCCCCCTCTGGGACAGGGTGTCACAATGCGTTAGATACACTGTCGTTTCCCCCTCTGGGACCGGGTGTCACAGTGCGTTAGATACACTGTCCTTTCCCCGTCTGGGACCGGGGGTCACAGTGCGTTAGAGACACTGTCCTTTCCCCCTCTGGGACAGGGTGTCACACTGCGTTAGATACACTGTCCTTCCCCCCTCTGGGACCGGGGGTCACAGTGCGTTAGAGACACTGTCCTTTCCCCCTCTGGGACCGGGTGTCACACTGCGTTAGATACACTGTCCTTTCCCCCTCTGTGACCGGGTGTCACAGTGCGTTAGATACACTGTCCTTCCCCCTCTGGGGCCAGGGGTCACAGTGTGTTAGATACACTAACCTTTCCCCCTCTGCGACCGGGGGTCACAGTGCGTTGGATACACTGTCCTTTCCCCCTCTGGGACCAGGTGTCATACTGCGTTAGATACACTGTCCTTTCCCCCTCTGGGACCGCGGGTCACAGTGCGTTAGATACACTGTCCTTTCCCCTCTGGGACCGGGTGTCACAGTGTGTTAGATACACTGTCCTTTCCCCCTCTGGGACCGGGGGTCACAGTGTGTTAGATACACTGTCCTTTCCCCCTCTGGGACTGGGTGTCATAGTGCGTTAGATACACTGTCATTCCCCCTCTGGGACCGGGGGTCACAGTGTGTTAGATACACTGTCCTTCCCCCTCTGGGACCGGGTGTCACAGTGCGTTAGATACACTGTCCTTTCCCCCTCTGGGACTGGGTGTCACAGTGTGTTAGATACACTGTCCTTTCCCCCTCTGGGACCGGGTGTCACAGTGCGTTAGATACACTGTCCTTTCCCCCTCTGGGACTGGGTGTCACAGTGTGTTAGATACATTGTCCTTTCCCCCTCTGGGACCGGGTGTCACAGTGCGTTAGATACACTACCCTTTCCCCCTCTGGGACCGGGTGTCACAGTGCGTTAGATACAATGTCCTTTCCCCATCTGGGACCGGCTGTCACAGTGCGTTAGATACACTGTCCTTTCCCCCTCTGGGACCGGGTGTCACAGTGTGTTAGATACACTGTCCTTTCCCCCTCTGGGACCGGGTGTCACATTGCGTTAGATACACTGTCCTGTCCCACTCTGGGACCGGGTGTCAGTGCGTTAGATACACTGTCCTTTCCCCCTCTGGGACTGGGTGTCACAGTGCGTTAGATACACTGTCCTTTCCCCCTCTGGGACCAGGTGTCACAGTGCGTTAGATACACTGTCCTTTCCCCCTGTGGGACCGGGGGTCACAGTGCGTTAGATACACTGTCCTTTCCCCCTCTGGGACCGGGTGTCACAGTAAGTTAGATACACTGTCCTTTCCCCCTCTGGGACCGGGTGTCACAGTGCGTTAGATACACTGTCCTTTCCCCCTCTGGGACCAGGTGTCACAGTGCGTTAGATACACTGTCCTTTCCCCCTCTGGGACCGGGTGTCACAGTGCGTTAGATACACTGTCCTTTCCCCCTCTGGGACTGGGTGTCACAGTGTGTTAGATACACTGTCCTTTCCCCCTCTGGGACCGGGTGTCACAGTAAGTTAGATACACTGTCCTTTCCCCCTCTGGGACCGGGTGTCACAGTGCGTTAGATACACTGTCCTTTCCCCCTCTGGGACCGGGTGTCACAGTGCGTTAGATACACTGTCCTTTCCCCCTCTGAGACTGGGTGTCACAGTACGTTAGATACACTGTCCTTTCCCCCTCTGGGACCGGGTGTCACAGTAAGTTAGATACACTGTCCTTTCCCCCTCTGGGACCGGGTGTTACAGTGTGTTAGATACACTGTCCTTTCCCCATCTGGGACCGGGTGTCACAGTGCGTTCGATACACTGTCCTTTCCCCCTCTGGGACCGGGTGTCACAGTGCATTAGATACACTGTCCTTTCCCCCTCTGGGACCGGGTGTCACAGTGCGTTAGATACACTGTCCTTTCCCCCTCTGGGACCGGGTGTCGCAGTGCATTAGATACACTGTCCTTTCCCCCTCTGGGACCGGGTGTCACAGTGCGTTAGATACACTATCCTTTCCCCCTCTGGGACCGGCTGTCACAGTGTGTTAGATACACTGTCCTTTCCCCCTCTGGGACCGGGTGTCACAGTGCGTTAGATACACTGTCCTTTCCCGCTCTGGGACCGGCTGTCACAGTGTGTTAGATACAATGTCCTTTCCCCTCTGGGACTGGGTGTCACAGTGTGTTAGATACACAGTCCTTTCCCCCTCTGGGACCGGCTGTCACAGTGCGTTAGATACACTGTCCTTTCCCTCTCTGGGACCGGGTGTCACAGTGTGTTAGATACACTGTCCTTTCCCCCTCTGGGACCGGGTGTCACATTGCGTTAGATACACTGTCCTGTCCCACTCTGGGACCGGGTGTCAGTGCGTTAGATACACTGTCCTTTCCCCCTCTGGGACTGGGTGTCACATTGCGTTAGATACACTGTCCTTTCCCCCTCTGGGACCAGGTGTCACAGTGCGTTAGATACACTGTCCTTTCCCCCTGTGGGACCGGGGGTCACAGTGCGTTAGATACACTGTCCTTTCCCCCTCTTGGACCGGGTGTCACAGTGTGTTAGATTCACTGTCCTTTCCCCCTCTGGGACCGGGGGTCACAGTGCGTTAGATACACTGTCCTATCCCCCTCTGGGACCGGGTGTCACAGTGCGTTAGATACACTGTCCTTTCCCCCTCTGGGACTGGGTGTCACAGTGTGTTAGATACACTGTCCTTTCCCCCTCTGGGACCAGGTGTCACAGTAAGTTAGATACACTGTCCTGTCCCCCTCTGGGACCGGGTGTTACAGTGTGTTAGATACACTGTCCTTTCCCCCTCTGGGACTGGGTATCACAGTGCGTTAGATACACTGACCTTTCCCCCTCTGGGACCGGAGGTCACAGTGCGTTAGATACACTGTCCTTTCCCCCTCTGGGACCAGGTATCATAGTGTGTTAGATACACTGACCTTTCCCCCTCTGGGACCGGGTGTCACAGTGCGTTAGATGCACTGTCCTTTCCCGCTCTGGGACCGGGGGTCCCAGTGCGTTAGAGACACTGTCCTTTCCCCCTCTGGGACCGGGTGTCACACTGCGTTAGATACACTGTCCTTTCCCCCTCTGTGACCGGGTGTCACAGTGCGTTAGATACACTGTCCTTTCCCCCTCTGGGACAGGGTGTCACAATGCGTTAGATACACTGTCGTTTCCCCCTCTGGGACCGGGTGTCACAGTGCGTTAGATACACTGTCCTTTCCCCGTCTGGGACCGGGGGTCACAGTGCGTTAGAGACACTGTCCTTTCCCCCTCTGGGACAGGGTGTCACACTGCGTTAGATACACTGTCCTTCCCCCCTCTGGGACCGGGGGTCACAGTGCGTTAGAGACACTGTCCTTTCCCCCTCTGGGACCGGGTGTCACACTGCGTTAGATACACTGTCCTTTCCCCCTCTGTGACCGGGTGTCACAGTGCGTTAGATACACTGTCCTTCCCCCTCTGGGGCCAGGGGTCACTGTGTGTTAGATACACTAACCTTTCCCCCTCTGCGACCCGGGGTCACAGTGCGTTGGATACACTGTCCTTTCCCCCTCTGGGACCAGGTGTCATACTGCGTTAGATACACTGTCCTTTCCCCCTCTGGGACCGCGGGTCACAGTGCGTTAGATACACTGTCCTTTCCCCTCTGGGACCGGGTGTCACAGTGTGTTAGATACACTGTCCTTTCCCCCTCTGGGACCGGGGGTCACAGTGTGTTAGATACACTGTCCTTTCCCCCTCTGGGACTGGGTGTCATAGTGCGTTAGATACACTGTCATTCCCCCTCTGGGACCGGGGGTCACAGTGTGTTAGATACACTGTCCTTCCCCCTCTGGGACCGGGTGTCACAGTGCGTTAGATACACTGTCCTTTTCCCCTCTGGGACCGGGCGTCACAGTGCGTTAGATACACTGTCCTTTCCCCCTCTGGGACCGGTGTCACATTGCGTTAGATACACTGTCCTTTCTCCCTCTGGGACCGGGTGTCACAGTACGTTAGATACACTGTCCTTTCCCCCTCTGGGACTGGTTGTCACAGTGTGTTAGATGCACTGTCCTTTCCCCCTCTGGGACCGGGTGTTACAGTGCGTTAGATACACTGTCCTTTCCCCCTTTGGGACCGGGTGTCTCAGTGTGTTAGATGCACTGTCCTTTCCCCCTCTGGGACCGGGTGTCACAGTGCGTTAGATACTCTGTCCTTTCCCCCTCTGGGACCGGGAGTCACAGTGCGTTAGATACACTGTCCATTAAACCTCTGGGACCAGGTGTCACATTGCGTTAGATACACTGACCTTTCCCCCTCTGGGACTGGGTGTCACAGTGCGTTAGATACACTGTCCTTTCCCCCTCTGGGACCGGGTGTCACAGTGCGTTAGATACACTGTTCTTTCCCCCTCTGGGACCGGGTGTCACAGTGCGTTAGATACACTGTCCTTTCCCCCTTTGGGACCGGGTGTCACAGTGCGTTAGATACACTGTCCTTTTCCCCTCTGGGACCAGGTATCACAGTGCGTTAGATACACTGTCCTTTCCCCCTTTGGGACCAGGTGTCACAGTGCGTTAGATGCACTGTCCTTTCCCCCTCTGGGACTGGGTGTCACAGTGCGTTAGATACACTGTCCTTTCCCCATCTGGGACTGGGTGTCACAGTGCGTTAGATACACTGTCCTTTCCCCATCTGGGACTGGGTGTCACAGTGCGTTAGATACACTGTCCTTTCCCCGTGTGGGACCGGGTGTCACAGTGCGTTAGATACACTGTCCTTTCCCCCTCTGGGACCGGGTGTCACAGTGCGTTAGATACACTGTCCTTTCCCCCTCTGGGACCGGGTGTCACAGTGCGTTAGATACATTGTCCTTTCCCCCTCTGGGACCGGGTGTCTCAGTGCGTTAGATACACTGTCCTTTCCCCCTCTGGGACCGGGTGTCACAGTGCGTTAGATACACTGTCCTTTCCCCCTCTGGGACCGGGTGTCACAGTGCGTTAGATACACTGTCCTTTCCCCCTCTGGGACCGGGGATCACAGTGCGTTAGATACACTGTCCTTTCCCCCTCTGGGACCTGGTGTCACAGTGCGTTAGATATACTGTCCTTTCCCCCTCTGGGACCGGGTGTCACAGTGCGTTAGATACACTGTCCTTTCCCCCTCTGGGACTGGGTGTCATAGTGTGTTAGATACACTGTCCTTTCCCCCTCTGGGACCGGGTGTCACAGTACGTTAGATACACTGTCCTTTCCCCCTCTGGGACCGGGTGTCACAGTAAGTTAGATACACTGTCCTTTCCCCCTCTGGGACCGGGTGTTACAGTGTGTTAGATACACTGTCCTTTCCCCATCTGGGACCGGGTGTCACAGTGCGTTCGATACACTGTCCTTTCCCCCTCTGGGACCGGGTGTCACAGTGCATTAGATACACTGTCCTTTCCCCCTCTGGGACCGGGTGTCACAGTGCGTTAGATACACTGTCCTTTCCCCCTCTGGGACCGGGTGTCGCAGTGCATTAGATACACTGTCCTTTCCCCCTCTGGGACCGGGTGTCACAGTGCGTTAGATACACTGTCCTTTCCCCCTCTGGGACCGGCTGTCACAGTGCGTTAGATACACTGTCCTTTCCCCCTCTGGGACCGGCTGTCACAGTGCGTTAGATACACTGTCCTTTCCCCTTCTGGGACCGGCTGTCACAGTGCGTTAGGTACACAGTCCTTTCCCCCTCTGGGACCGGCTGTCACAGTGCGTTAGATACACTGTCCTTTCCCCCTCTGGGACCGGGTGTCACAGTGTGTTAGATACACTGTCCTTTCCCCCTCTGGGACCGGGTGTCACATTGCGTTAGATACACTGTCCTGTCCCACTCTGGGACCGGGTGTCAGTGCGTTAGATACACTGTCCTTTCCCCCTCTGGGACTGGGTGTCACAGTGCGTTAGATACACTGTCCTTTCCCCCTCTGGGACCAGGTGTCACAGTGCGTTAGATACACTGTCCTTTCCCCCTGTGGGACCGGGGGTCACAGTGCGTTAGATACACTGTCCTTTCCCCCTCTGGGACCGGGTGTCACAGTGTGTTAGATTCACTGTCCTTTCCCCCTCTGGGACCGGGGGTCACAGTGCGTTAGATACACTGTCCTATCCCCCTCTGGGACCGGGTGTCACAGTGCGTTAGATACACTGTCCTTTCCCCCTCTGGGACCGGGTGTCACAGTACGTTAGATACACTGTCCTTTCCCCCTCTGGGACCGGGTGTCACAGTGCGTTAGATACACTGTCCTTTCCCCCTCTGTGACCGGGTGTCACAGTGCGTTAGATACACTGTCCTTTCCCCCTCTGGGACCGGGTGTCACAGTGCGTTAGGTACACTGTCCTTTCCCCCTCTGGGACCGGGTGTCACAGAGCATTAGATACAATGTCCTTTCCCCCTCTGGGACCAGGTGTCACAGTGCGTTAGATACACTGTCCTTTCCCCCTCTGGGACCGGGTGTCACAGTGCGTTAGATACACTGCCCTTTCCCCCTCTGGGACTGGGTGTCACAGTGCGTTAGATACACTGTCCTTTCCCCCTGTGGGACCGGGTGTCACAGTGTGTTAGATACACTGTCCTTTCCCCCTCTGGGACCGGGTGTCACAATGTGTTAGATACACTGTCCTTTCCCCCTCTGGGACTGGGTGTCACAGTGCGTTAGATACACTGTCCTTTCCCCCTCTGGGACCAGGTGTCACAGTGTGTTAGATACACTGTCCTTTCCCCCTCTGGGACCGGGTGTCACAGTGCGTTAGATACACTGTCCTTTCCCCCTCTGGGACCGGGTGTCACAGTGTGTTAGATACACTGTCCTTTCCCCCTCTGGGACCGGGTGTATCAATGCGTTAGATACACTGTCCTTTCCCCCTCTGGGACTGGGTGTCACAGTGCGTTAGATACACTGTCCTTTCCCCCTCTGGGACCAGGTGTCACAGTGTGTGATATACACTGTCCTTTCCCCCTCTGGGACCGGAGGTCACAGTGCGTTAGATACACTGTCCTTTCCCCCTCTGGGTCCAGGTGTCACAGTGTGTGATATACACTGTCCTTTCCCCCTCTGGGACCAGGTGTCACAGTGCGTTAGATACACTGTCCTTTCCCCCCTCTGGGACCGGAGGTCACAGTGCGTTAGATACACTGTCCTTTCCCCCTCTGGGACCAGGTGTCACAGTGTGTGATATACACTGTCCTTTCCCCCTCTGGGACCAGGTGTCACAGTGCGTTAGATACACTGTCCTTTCCCCCTCTGGGACCAGGTGTCACAGTGCGTTAGATACACTGTCCTTTCCCCCCTCTGGGACCGGGTGTCACAGTGCGTTAGATACACTGTCCTTTCCCCCTCTGGGACCGGCTATCACAGTGATGTTAGATACACTGTCCTTTCCCCCTCTGGGACCGGGTGTCACAGTGTGTTAGATACACTGTCCTTTCCCCCTCTGCGACCGGGTGTCACAGTGCGTGATATACACTGTCCTTTCCCCCTCTGGGACCAGGTGTCACAGTGTGTGATATACACTGTCCTTTCCCCCTCTGCGACCGGGTGTCACAGTGCGTTAGATACACTGTCCTTTCCCCCTCTGGGACCGGGTGTCACAGTGCGTTAGATACACTGTCCTTTCCCCCTCTGGGACCGGGTGTCACATTGCGTTAGATGCACTGTCCTTTCCCCCTCTGGGACCG
Source organism: Pristiophorus japonicus (assembly GCF_044704955.1). NCBI lineage: Eukaryota > Metazoa > Chordata > Chondrichthyes > Pristiophoridae > Pristiophorus > Pristiophorus japonicus. The sequence goes on along the minus strand of NW_027254687.1, from coordinate 192,546 downwards.
GGTGTCACAGAGCGTTAGATACACTGTCCTTTCCCCCTCTGGGACCGGGTGTCACAGTGCGTTAGATACACTGTCCTTTCCCCCTCTGGGACCGGGTGTCACAGTGCGTTAGATACACTGACCTTTCCCCCTCTGGGACCGGGTGTCACAGTGCGTTAGATACACTGTCCTTTCCCCCTGTGGGACCGGGTGTCACAGTGTGTTAGATACACTGTCGTTTCCACCTCTGGGACCGGGTGTCACAATGTGTTAGATACACTGTCCTTTCCCCCTCTGGGTCTGGGTGTCACAGTGCGTTAGATACACTGTCCTTTCCCCCTCTGGGACCAGGTGTCACAGTGTGTTAGATACACTGTCCTTTCCCCCTCTGGGACTGGGTGTCACAGTGCGTTAGAAACACTGTCCTTTCCCCCTCTGGGACCAGGTGTCACAGTGTGTGATATACACTGTCCTTTCCCCCTCTGGGACCAGAGGTCACAGTGCGTTAGATACACTGTCCATTCCCCCTCTGGGACCAGGTGTCACAGTGTGTGATATACACTGTCCTTTCCCCCTCTGGGACCAGGTGTCACAGTGCGTTAGATACACTGTCCTTTCCCCCTCTGGGACCAGGTGTCACAGTGCGTTAGATACACTGTCCTTTCCCCCCTCTGGGACCGGAGGTCACAGTGCGTTAGATACACTGTCCTTTCCCCCTCTGGGACCAGGTGTCACAGTGTGTGATATACACTGTCCTTTCCCCCTCTGGGACCAGGTGTCACAGTGCGTTAGATACACTGTCCTTTCCCCCCTCTGGGACCAGGTGTCACAGTGCGTTAGATACACTGTCCTTTCCCCCCTCTGGGACCGGGTGTCACAGTGCGTTAGATACACTGTCCTTTCCCCCTCTGGGACCGGCTGTCACAGTGCGTTAGATACACTGTCCTTTCCCCCTCTGGGACCGGGTGTCACAGTGTGTTAGATACACTGTCCTTTCCCCCTCTGCGACCGGGTGTCACAGTGTGTGATATACACTGTCCTTTCCCCCTCTGGGACCAGGTGTCACAGTGTGTGATATACACTGTCCTTTCCCCCTCTGGGACCAGGTGTCACAGTGCGTTAGATACACTGTCCTTTCCCCCTCTGGGACCAGGTGTCACAGTGCGTTAGATACACTGTCCTTTCCCCCCTCTGGGACCGGGTGTCACAGTGTGTGATATACACTGTCCTTTCCCCCTCTGGGACCAGGTGTAACAGTGTGTGATATACACTGTCCTTTCCCCCTCTGGGACCAGGTGTCACAGTGCGTTAGATACACTGTCCTTTCCCCCTCTGGGACCAGGTGTCACAGTGCGTTAGATACACTGTCCTTTCCCCCTCTGGGACCAGGTGTCACAGTGCGTTAGATACATTGTCTTTCCCCCTCTGGGACCGGGTATCACAGTGCGTTAGATACACTGTCCTTTCCCCCTCTGGGACCGGGTGTCACAGTGCGTTAGATACACTGTCCTTTCCCCCTCTGGGACCGGGGGTCACAGTGTGTGATATACACTGTCCTTTCCCCCTCTGGGACCGGGTGTCACATTGCGTTAGATACACTGACCTTTCCCCCTCTGGGACCGGGTGTCACAGTGGGTTAGATCCACTGTCCTTTCCCCCTCTGGGACTGGGTGTCACAGTGCGTTAGATACACTGTCCATTCCCCCTCTGGGACCAGGTGTCAAAGTGCGTTAGATACACTGACCTTTCCCCCTCTGGGACCAGGTGTCACAGTGCGTTAGTTACACTGTCCTTTCCCCCTCTGGGACCGGGTGTCACAGTGGGTTAGATACACTGACCTTTCCCCCTCTGGGACCGGGTGTCACAGTGCGTTAGATACACTGTCCTTTTCCCCTCTGGGACTGGGTGTCACAGTGTGTTAGATACACTGTCCTTTCCCCCTCTGGGACCAGGTGTCACAGTGCGTTAGATACACTGTCCTTTCCCCCTCTGGGACCGGGTGTCACAGTGCGTTAGATACACTGTCCTTTCCCCCTCTGGGACTGGGTATCACAGTGCGTTAGATACACTGACCTTTCCCCCTCTGGGACCGGGGGTCAGAGTGCGTTAGATACACTGTCCTTTCCCCCTCTGGGACCAGGTATCATAGTGTGTTAGATACACTGACCTTTCCCCCTCTGGGACCGGGTGTCACAGTGCGTTAGATACACTGTCCTTTCCCCCTCTGGGACCGGGTGTCACAGTGCGTTAGATGCACTGTCCTTTCCCGCTCTGGGACCGGGGGTCACAGTGCGTTAGAGACACTGTCCTTTCCCCCTCTGGGACCGGGTGTCACACTGCGTTAGATACACTGACCTTTCCCCCTCTGGGACCAGGTGTCACAGTGCGTTAGTTACACTGTCCTTTCCCCCTCTGGGACCGGGTGTCACAGTGGGTTAGATACACTGACCTTTCCCCCTCTGGGACCGGGTGTCACAGTGCGTTAGATACACTGTCCTTTTCCCCTCTGGGACTGGGTGTCACAGTGTGTTAGATACACTGTCCTTTCCCCCTCTGGGACCAGGTGTCACAGTGCGTTAGATACACTGTCCTTTCCCCCTCTGGGACCGGGTGTCACAGTGTGTTAGATACACTGTCCTTTCCCCCTCTGCGACCGGGTGTCACAGTGTGTGATATACACTGTCCTTTCCCCCTCTGGGACCAGGTGTCACAGTGTGTGATATACACTGTCCTTTCCCCCTCTGGGACCAGGTGTCACAGTGCGTTAGATACACTGTCCTTTCCCCCTCTGGGACCAGGTGTCACAGTGCGTTAGATACACTGTCCTTTCCCCCCTCTGGGACCGGGTGTCACAGTGTGTGATATACACTGTCCTTTCCCCCTCTGGGACCAGGTGTAACAGTGTGTGATATACACTGTCCTTTCCCCCTCTGGGACCAGGTGTCACAGTGCGTTAGATACACTGTCCTTTCCCCCTCTGGGACCAGGTGTCACAGTGCGTTAGATACACTGTCCTTTCCCCCTCTGGGACCAGGTGTCACAGTGCGTTAGATACATTGTCTTTCCCCCTCTGGGACCGGGTATCACAGTGCGTTAGATACACTGTCCTTTCCCCCTCTGGGACCGGGTGTCACAGTGCGTTAGATACACTGTCCTTTCCCCCTCTGGGACCGGGGGTCACAGTGTGTGATATACACTGTCCTTTCCCCCTCTGGGACCGGGTGTCACATTGCGTTAGATACACTGACCTTTCCCCCTCTGGGACCGGGTGTCACAGTGGGTTAGATCCACTGTCCTTTCCCCCTCTGGGACTGGATGTCACAGTGCGTTAGATACACTGTCCATTCCCCCTCTGGGACCAGGTGTCAAAGTGCGTTAGATACACTGACCTTTCCCCCTCTGGGACCAGGTGTCACAGTGCGTTAGTTACACTGTCCTTTCCCCCTCTGGGACCGGGTGTCACAGTGGGTTAGATACACTGACCTTTCCCCCTCTGGGACCGGGTGTCACAGTGCGTTAGATACACTGTCCTTTTCCCCTCTGGGACTGGGTGTCACAGTGTGTTAGATACACTGTCCTTTCCCCCTCTGGGACCAGGTGTCACAGTGCGTTAGATACACTGTCCTTTCCCCCTCTGGGACCGGGTGTCACAGTGCGTTAGATACACTGTCCTTTCCCCCTCTGGGACCGGGTGTCACAGTGCGTTAGATACACTGTCCTTTCCCCCTCTGGGACCGGGTGTCACAGTGCGTTAGATACACTGTCCTTTCCCCCTCTGGGACTGGGTATCACAGTGCGTTAGATACACTGACCTTTCCCCCTCTGGGACCGGGGGTCAGAGTGCGTTAGATACACTGTCCTTTCCCCCTCTGGGACCAGGTATCATAGTGTGTTAGATACACTGACCTTTCCCCCTCTGGGACCGGGTGTCACAGTGCGTTAGATACACTGTCCTTTCCCCCTCTGGGACCGGGTGTCACAGTGCGTTAGATGCACTGTCCTTTCCCGCTCTGGGACCGGGGGTCACAGTGCGTTAGAGACACTGTCCTTTCCCCCTCTGGGACCGGGTGTCACACTGCGTTAGATACACTGTCCTTTCCCCCTCTGCGACCGGGTGTCACAGTGCGTTAGATACACTGTCCTTTCCCCCTCTGGGACAGGGTGTCACAATGTGTTAGATACACTGTCCTTTCCCCCTCTGGGACCGGGGGTCACAGTGCGTTAGAGACACTGTCCTTTCCCCCTCTGGGACCGGGTGTCACACTGCGTTAGATACACTGTCCTTTCCCCCTCTGTGACCGGGTGTCACAGTGCGTTAGATACACTGTCCTTCCCCCTCTGGGGCCAGGGGTCACAGTGTGTTAGATACACTAACCTTTCCCCCTCTGCGACCGGGGGTCACAGTGCGTTGGATACACTGTCCTTTCCCCCTCTGGGACCAGGTGTCATACTGCGTTAGATACACTGTCCTTTCCCCCTCTGGGACCGCGGGTCACAGTGCGTTAGATACACTGTCCTTTCCCCTCTGGGACCGGGTGTCACAGTGTGTTAGATACACTGTCCTTTCCCCCTCTGGGACCGGGGGTCACAGTGTGTTAGATACACTGTCCTTTCCCCCTCTGGGACTGGGTGTCATAGTGCGTTAGATACACTGTCCTTCCCCCTCTGGGACCGGGTGTCACAGTGTGTTAGATACACTGTCCTTCCCCCTCTGGGACCGGGGGTCACAGTGCATTAGATACACTATCCTTCCCCCTCTGGGACCGGGTGTCACAGTGCGTTAGATACACTGTCCTTTTCCCCTCTGGGACCGGGCGTCACAGTGCGTTAGATACACTGTCCTTTCCCCCTGTGGGACCGGTGTCACAGTGCGTTAGATACACTGTCCTTTCTCCCTCTGGGACCGGGTGTCACAGTGCGTTAGATACACTGTCCTTTCCCCCTCTGGGACTGGGTGTCACAATGTGTTAGATGCACTTTCCTTTCCCCCTCTGGGACCGGGTGTCACAGTGCGTTAGATACACTGTCCTTTCCCCATCTGGGACTGGGTGTCACAGTGCGTTAGATACACTGTCCTTTCCCCATTTGGGACTGGGTGTCACAGTGCGTTAGATACACTGTCCTTTCCCCCCTCTGGGACCGGAGGTCACAGTGCGTTAGATACACTGTCCTTTCCCCCTCTGGGACCAGGTGTCACAGTGTGTGATATACACTGTCCTTTCCCCCTCTGGGACCAGGTGTCACAGTGCGTTAGATACACTGTCCTTTCCCCCTCTGGGACCAGGTGTCACAGTGCGTTAGATACACTGTCCTTTCCCCCCTCTGGGACCGGGTGTCACAGTGCGTTAGATACACTGTCCTTTCCCCCTCTGGGACCGGCTGTCACAGTGCGTTAGATACACTGTCCTTTCCCCCTCTGGGACCGGGTGTCACAGTGTGTTAGATACACTGTCCTTTCCCCCTCTGCGACCGGGTGTCACAGTGTGTGATATACACTGTCCTTTCCCCCTCTGGGACCAGGTGTCACAGTGTGTTAGATACACTGTCCTTTCCCCCTCAGGGACCGGGTGTCACAGTGTGTGATATACACTGTCCTTTCCCCCTCTGGGACCAGGTGTCACAGTGCGTTAGATACACTGTCCTTTCCCCCTCTGGGACCAGGTGTCACAGTGCGTTAGATACACTGTCCTTTCCCCCCTCTGGGACCGGGTGTCACAGTGTGTGATATACACTGTCCTTTCCCCCTCTGGGACCAGGTGTAACAGTGTGTGATATACACTGTCCTTTCCCCCTCTGGGACCAGGTGTCACAGTGCGTTAGATACACTGTCCTTTCCCCCTCTGGGACCAGGTGTCACAGTGTGTTAGATACACTGTCCTTTCCCCCTCTGGGACCAGGTGTCACAGTGCGTTAGATACATTGTCTTTCCCCCTCTGGGACCGGGTATCACAGTGCGTTAGATACACTGTCCTTTCCCCCTCTGGGACCGGGTGTCACAGTGCGTTAGATACACTGTCCTATCCCCCTCTGGGACCGGGGGTCACAGTGTGTGATATACACTGTCCTTTCCCCCTCTGAGACCGGGTGTCACATTGCGTTAGATACACTGACCTTTCCCCCTCTGGGACCGGGTGTCACAGTGGGTTAGATACACTGTCCTTTCCCCCTCTGGGACCAGGTGTCACAGTGCGTTAGATACACTGTCCTTTCCCCCTCTGGGACCGGGTGTCACAGTGCGTTTGTTACACTGTCCTTTCCCCCTCTGGGACCGGGTGTCACAGTGGGTTAGATACACTGACCTTTCCCCCTCTGTGACCGGGTGTCACAGTGCGTTAGATACACTGTCCTTTCCCCCTCTGGGACTGGGTGTCACAGTGTGTTAGATACACTGTCCTTTCCCCCTCTGGGACCAGGTGTCACAGTGCGTTAGATACACTGTCCTTTCCCCCTCTGGGACCGGGTGTCACAGTGCGTTAGATACACTGTCCTTTCCCCCTCTGGGACCGGGTGTCACAGTGTGTTAGATACACTGTCCTTTCCCCCTCTGGGACCGGGTGTCACAGTGCGTTAGATACACTGTCCTTTCCCCCTCTGGGACTGGGTATCACAGTGCGTTAGATACACTGACCTTTCCCCCTCTGGGACCGGGGGTCAGAGTGCGTTAGATACACTGTCCTTTCCCCCTCTGGGACCAGGTATCATAGTGTGTTAGATACACTGACCTTTCCCCCTCTGGGACCGGGTGTCACAGTGCGTTAGATACACTGTCCTTTCCCCCTCTGGGACCGGGTGTCACAGTGCGTTAGATGCACTGTCCTTTCCCGCTCTGGGACCGGGGGTCACAGTGCGTTAGAGACACTGTCCTTTCCCCCTCTGGGACCGGGTGTCACACTGCGTTAGATACACTGTCCTTTCCCCCTCTGCGACCGGGTGTCACAGTGCGTTAGATACACTGTCCTTTCCCCCTCTGGGACAGGGTGTCACAATGCGTTAGATACACTGTCCTTTCCCCCTCTGCGACCGGGGGTCACAGTGCGTTGGATACACTGTCCTTTCCCCCTCTGGGACCAGGTGTCATACTGCGTTAGATACACTGTCCTTTCCCCCTCTGGGACCGCGGGTCACAGTGCGTTAGATACACTGTCCTTTCCCCTCTGGGACCGGGTGTCACAGTGTGTTAGATACACTGTCCTTTCCCGCTCTGGGACCGGGGGTCACAGTGTGTTAGATCCACTGTCCTTTCCCCCTCTGGGACTGGGTGTCATAGTGCGTTAGATACACTGTCCTTTCCCCGTGTGGGACCGTGTGTCACAGTGCGTTAGATACACTGTCCTTTCCCCCTCTGGGACCGGGTGTCACAGTGCGTTAGATACACTGTCCTTTCCCCCTCTGGGACCGGGTGTCACAGTGCGTTAGATACATTGTCCTTTCCCCCTCTGGGACCGGGTGTCTCAGTGCGTTAGATACACTGTCCTTTCCCCCTCTGGGACCGGGTGTCACAGTGCGTTAGATACACTGTCCTTTCCCCCTCTGGGACCGGGTGTCACAGTGCGTTAGATACACTGTCCTTTCCCCCTCTGGGACCGGGGATCACAGTGCGTTAGATACACTGTCCTTTCCCCCTCTGGGACCGGGTGTCACAGTGCGTTAGATATACTGTCCTTTCCCCCTCTGGGACCGGGTGTCACAGTGCGTTAGATACACTGTCCTTTCCCCCTCTGGGACTGGGTGTCATAGTGTGTTAGATACACTGTCCTTTCCCCCTCTGGGACCGGGTGTCACAGTACGTTAGATACACTGTCCTTTCCCCCTCTGGGACCGGGTGTCACAGTAAGTTAGATACACTGTCCTTTCCCCCTCTGGGACCGGGTGTTACAGTGTGTTAGATACACTGTCCTTTCCCCATCTGGGACCGGGTGTCACAGTGCGTTCGATACACTGCCCTTTCCCCCTCTGGGACCGGGTGTCACAGTGCATTAGATACACTGTCCTTTCCCCCTCTGGGACCGGGTGTCACAGTGCGTTAGATACACTGTCCTTTCCCCCTCTGGGACCGGGTGTCGCAGTGCATTAGATACACTGTCCTTTCCCCCTCTGGGACCGGGTGTCACAGTGCGTTAGATACACTGTCCTTTCCCCCTCTGGGACCGGCTGTCACAGTGCGTTAGATACACTGTCCTTTCCCCCTCTGGGACCGGCTGTCACAGTGCGTTAGATACACTGTCCTTTCCCCTTCTGGGACCGGCTGTCACAGTGCGTTAGGTACACAGTCCTTTCCCCCTCTGGGACCGGCTGTCACAGTGCGTTAGATACACTGTCCTTTCCCCCTCTGGGACCGGGTGTCACAGTGTGTTAGATACACTGTCCTTTCCCCCTCTGGGACCGGGTGTCACATTGCGTTAGATACACTGTCCTGTCCCACTCTGGGACCGGGTGTCAGTGCGTTAGATACACTGTCCTTTCCCCCTCTGGGACTGGGTGTCACAGTGCGTTAGATACACTGTCCTTTCCCCCTCTGGGACCAGGTGTCACAGTGCGTTAGATACACTGTCCTTTCCCCCTGTGGGACCGGGGGTCACAGTGCGTTAGATACACTGTCCTTTCCCCCTCTGGGACCGGGTGTCACAGTGTGTTAGATTCACTGTCCTTTCCCCCTCTGGGACCGGGGGTCACAGTGCGTTAGATACACTGTCCTATCCCCCTCTGGGACCGGGTGTCACAGTGCGTTAGATACACTGTCCTTTCCCCCTCTGGGACCGGGTGTCACAGTACGTTAGATACACTGCCCTTTCCCCCTCTGGGACTGGGTGTCACAGTGCGTTAGATACACTGTCCTTTCCCCCTGTGGGACCGGGTGTCACAGTGTGTTAGATACACTGTCCTTTCCCCCTCTGGGACCGGGTGTCACAATGTGTTAGATACACTGTCCTTTCCCCCTCTGGGACTGGGTGTCACAGTGCGTTAGATACACTGTCCTTTCCCCCTCTGGGACCAGGTGTCACAGTGTGTTAGATACACTGTCCTTTCCCCCTCTGGGACCGGGTGTCACAGTGCGTTAGATACACTGTCCTTTCCCCCTCTGGGACCGGGTGTCACAGTGTGTTAGATACACTGTCCTTTCCCCCTCTGGGACCGGGTGTATCAATGCGTTAGATACACTGTCCTTTCCCCCTCTGGGACTGGGTGTCACAGTGCGTTAGATACACTGTCCTTTCCCCCTCTGGGACCAGGTGTCACAGTGTGTGATATACACTGTCCTTTCCCCCTCTGGGACCGGAGGTCACAGTGCGTTAGATACACTGTCCTTTCCCCCTCTGGGTCCAGGTGTCACAGTGTGTGATATACACTGTCCTTTCCCCCTCTGGGACCAGGTGTCACAGTGCGTTAGATACACTGTCCTTTCCCCCCTCTGGGACCGGAGGTCACAGTGCGTTAGATACACTGTCCTTTCCCCCTCTGGGACCAGGTGTCACAGTGTGTGATATACACTGTCCTTTCCCCCTCTGGGACCAGGTGTCACAGTGCGTTAGATACACTGTCCTTTCCCCCTCTGGGACCAGGTGTCACAGTGCGTTAGATACACTGTCCTTTCCCCCCTCTGGGACCGGGTGTCACAGTGCGTTAGATACACTGTCCTTTCCCCCTCTGGGACCGGCTATCACAGTGATGTTAGATACACTGTCCTTTCCCCCTCTGGGACCGGGTGTCACAGTGTGTTAGATACACTGTCCTTTCCCCCTCTGCGACCGGGTGTCACAGTGCGTGATATACACTGTCCTTTCCCCCTCTGGGACCAGGTGTCACAGTGTGTGATATACACTGTCCTTTCCCCCTCTGCGACCGGGTGTCACAGTGTGTTAGATACACTGTCCTTTCCCCCTCTGGGACCGGGTGTCACAGTGCGTTAGATACACTGTCCTTTCCCCCTCTGGGACCGGGTGTCACAGTGCGTTAGATGCACTGTCCTTTCCCCCTCTGGGACCGGGTGTCACAGAGCGTTAGATACACTGTCCTTTCCCCCTCTGGGACCGGGTGTCACAGTGCGTTAGATACACTGTCCTTTCCCCCTCTGGGACCGGGTGTCACAGTGCGTTAGATACACTGACCTTTCCCCCTCTGGGACCGGGTGTCACAGTGCGTTAGATACACTGTCCTTTCCCCCTGTGGGACCGGGTGTCACAGTGTGTTAGATACACTGTCGTTTCCACCTCTGGGACCGGGTGTCACAATGTGTTAGATACACTGTCCTTTCCCCCTCTGGGTCTGGGTGTCACAGTGCGTTAGATACACTGTCCTTTCCCCCTCTGGGACTGGGTGTCACAGTGCGTTAGAAACACTGTCCTTTCCCCCTCTGGGACCAGGTGTCACAGTGTGTGATATACACTGTCCTTTCCCCCTCTGGGACCAGAGGTCACAGTGCGTTAGATACACTGTCCATTCCCCCTCTGGGACCAGGTGTCACAGTGTGTGATATACACTGTCCTTTCCCCCTCTGGGACCAGGTGTCACAGTGCGTTAGATACACTGTCCTTTCCCCCTCTGGGACCAGGTGTCACAGTGCGTTAGATACACTGTCCTTTCCCCCCTCTGGGACCGGAGGTCACAGTGCGTTAGATACACTGTCCTTTCCCCCTCTGGGACCAGGTGTCACAGTGTGTGATATACACTGTCCTTTCCCCCTCTGGGACCAGGTGTCACAGTGCGTTAGATACACTGTCCTTTCCCCCCTCTGGGACCAGGTGTCACAGTGCGTTAGATACACTGTCCTTTCCCCCCTCTGGGACCGGGTGTCACAGTGCGTTAGATACACTGTCCTTTCCCCCTCTGGGACCGGCTGTCACAGTGCGTTAGATACACTGTCCTTTCCCCCTCTGGGACCGGGTGTCACAGTGTGTTAGATACACTGTCCTTTCCCCCTCTGCGACCGGGTGTCACAGTGTGTGATATACACTGTCCTTTCCCCCTCTGGGACCAGGTGTCACAGTGTGTGATATACACTGTCCTTTCCCCCTCTGGGACCAGGTGTCACAGTGCGTTAGATACACTGTCCTTTCCCCCTCTGGGACCAGGTGTCACAGTGCGTTAGATACACTGTCCTTTCCCCCCTCTGGGACCGGGTGTCACAGTGTGTGAAATACACTGTCCTTTCCCCCTCTGGGACCAGGTGTAACAGTGTGTGATATACACTGTCCTTTCCCCCTCTGGGACCAGGTGTCACAGTGCGTTAGATACACTGTCCTTTCCCCCTCTGGGACCAGGTGTCACAGTGCGTTAGATACACTGTCCTTTCCCCCTCTGGGACCAGGTGTCACAGTGCGTTAGATACATTGTCTTTCCCCCTCTGGGACCGGGTATCACAGTGCGTTAGATACACTGTCCTTTCCCCCTCTGGGACCGGGTGTCACAGTGTGTTAGATACACTGTCCTTTCCCCCTCTGGGACCGGGGGTCACAGTGTGTGATATACACTGTCCTTTCCCCCTCTGGGACCGGGTGTCACATTGCGTTAGATACACTGACCTTTCCCCCTCTGGGACCGGGTGTCACAGTGGGTTAGATCCACTGTCCTTTCCCCCTCTGGGACTGGGTGTCACAGTGCGTTAGATACACTGTCCATTCCCCCTCTGGGACCAGGTGTCAAAGTGCGTTAGATACACTGACCTTTCCCCCTCTGGGACCAGGTGTCACAGTGCGTTAGTTACACTGTCCTTTCCCCCTCTGGGACCGGGTGTCACAGTGTGTTAGATACACTGTCCTTTCCCCCTCTGGGACCAGGTGTCACAGTGCGTTAGATACACTGTCCTTTTCCCCTCTGGGACTGGGTGTCACAGTGTGTTAGATACACTGTCCTTTCCCCCTCTGGGACCAGGTGTCACAGTGCGTTAGATACACTGTCCTTTCCCCCTCTGGGACCGGGTGTCACAGTGCGTTAGATACACTGTCCTTTCCCCCTCTGGGACCGGGTGTCACAGTGCGTTAGATACACTGTCCTTTCCCCCTCTGGGACCGGGTGTCACAGTGCGTTAGATACACTGTCCTTTCCCCCTCTGGGACTGGGTATCACAGTGCGTTAGATACACTGACCTTTCCCCCTCTGGGACCGGGGGTCAGAGTGCGTTAGATACACTGTCCTTTCCCCCTCTGGGACCAGGTATCATAGTGTGTTAGATACACTGACCTTTCCCCCTCTGGGACCGGGTGTCACAGTGCGTTAGATACACTGTCCTTTCCCCCTCTGGGACCGGGTGTCACAGTGCGTTAGATGCACTGTCCTTTCCCGCTCTGGGACCGGGGGTCACAGTGCGTTAGAGACACTGTCCTTTCCCCCTCTGGGACCGGGTGTCACACTGCGTTAGATACACTGTCCTTTCCCCCTCTGCGACCGGGTGTCACAGTGCGTTAGATACACTGTCCTTTCCCCCTCTGGGACAGGGTGTCACAATGTGTTAGATACACTGTCCTTTCCCCCTCTGGGACCGGGGGTCACAGTGCGTTAGAGACACTGTCCTTTCCCCCTCTGGGACCGGGTGTCACACTGCGTTAGATACACTGTCCTTTCCCCCTCTGCGACCGGGGGTCACAGTGCGTTGGATACACTGTCCTTTCCCCCTCTGGGACCAGGTGTCATACTGCGTTAGATACACTGTCCTTTCCCCCTCTGGGACCGCGGGTCACAGTGCGTTAGATACACTGTCCTTTCCCCTCTGGGACCGGGTGTCACAGTGTGTTAGATACACTGTCCTTTCCCCCTCTGGGACCGGGGGTCACAGTGTGTTAGATACACTGTCCTTTCCCCCTCTGGGACTGGGTGTCATAGTGCGTTAGATACACTGTCCTTCCCCCTCTGGGACCGGGTGTCACAGTGTGTTAGATACACTGTCCTTCCCCCTCTGGGACCGGGGGTCACAGTGCATTAGATACACTATCCTTCCCCCTCTGGGACCGGGTGTCACAGTGCGTTAGATACACTGTCCTTTTCCCCTCTGGGACCGGGCGTCACAGTGCGTTAGATACACTGTCCTTTCCCCCTCTGGGACCGGTGTCACAGTGCGTTAGATACACTGTCCTTTCTCCCTCTGGGACCGGGTGTCACAGTGCGTTAGATACACTGTCCTTTCCCCATCTGGGACTGGGTGTCACAGTGCGTTAGATACACTGTCCTTTCCCCATTTGGGACTGGGTGTCACAGTGCGTTAGATACACTGTCCTTTCCCCCCTCTGGGACCGGAGGTCACAGTGCGTTAGATACACTGTCCTTTCCCCCTCTGGGACCAGGTGTCACAGTGTGTGATATACACTGTCCTTTCCCCCTCTGGGACCAGGTGTCACAGTGCGTTAGATACACTGTCCTTTCCCCCTCTGGGACCAGGTGTCACAGTGCGTTAGATACACTGTCCTTTCCCCCCTCTGGGACCGGGTGTCACAGTGCGTTAGATACACTGTCCTTTCCCCCTCTGGGACCGGCTGTCACAGTGCGTTAGATACACTGTCCTTTCCCCCTCTGGGACCGGGTGTCACAGTGTGTTAGATACACTGTCCTTTCCCCCTCTGGGACCGGGTGTCACAGTGTGTGATATACACTGTCCTTTCCCCCTCTGGGACCAGGTGTCACAGTGTGTTAGATACACTGTCCTTTCCCCCTCAGGGACCGGGTGTCACAGTGTGTGATATACACTGTCCTTTCCCCCTCTGGGACCAGGTGTCACAGTGCGTTAGATACACTGTCCTTTCCCCCTCTGGGACCAGGTGTCACAGTGCGTTAGATACACTGTCCTTTCCCCCCTCTGGGACCGGGTGTCACAGTGTGTGATATACACTGTCCTTTCCCCCTCTGGGACCAGGTGTAACAGTGTGTGATATACACTGTCCTTTCCCCCTCTGGGACCAGGTGTCACAGTGCGTTAGATACACTGTCCTTTCCCCCTCTGGGACCAGGTGTCACAGTGTGTTAGATACACTGTCCTTTCCCCCTCTGGGACCAGGTGTCACAGTGCGTTAGATACATTGTCTTTCCCCCTCTGGGACCGGGTATCACAGTGCGTTAGATACACTGTCCTTTCCCCCTCTGGGACCGGGTGTCACAGTGCGTTAGATACACTGTCCTATCCCCCTCTGGTACCCCGGGTCACAGTGTGTGATATACACTGTCCTTTCCCCCTCTGAGACCGGGTGTCACATTGCGTTAGATACACTGACCTTTCCCCCTCTGGGACCGGGTGTCACAGTGGGTTAGATACACTGTCCTTTCCCCCTCTGGGACTGGGTGTCACAGTGCGTTAGATACACTGTCCATTCCCCCTCTGGGACCAGGTGTCAAAGTGCGTTAGATACACTGACCTTTCCCCCTCTGGGACCAGGTGTCACAGTGCGTTTGTTACACTGTCCTTTCCCCCTCTGGGACCAGGTGTCACAGTGCGTTAGATACACTGTCCTTTCCCCCTCTGGGACCGGGTGTCACAGTGGGTTAGATACACTGACCTTTCCCCCTCTGTGACCGGGTGTCACAGTGCGTTAGTTACACTGTCCTTTCCCCCTCTGGGACTGGGTGTCACAGTGTGTTAGATACACTGTCCTTTCCCCCTCTGGGACCAGGTGTCACAGTGCGTTAGATACACTGTCCTTTCCCCCTCTGGGACCGGGTGTCACAGTGCGTTAGATACACTGTCCTTTCCCCCTCTGGGACCGGGTGTCACAGTGTGTTAGATACACTGTCCTTTCCCCCTCTGGGACCGGGTGTCACAGTGCGTTAGATACACTGTCCTTTCCCCCTCTGGGACTGGGTATCACAGTGCGTTAGATACACTGACCTTTCCCCCTCTGGGACCGGGGGTCAGAGTGCGTTAGATACACTGTCCTTTCCCCCTCTGGGACCAGGTATCATAGTGTGTTAGATACACTGACCTTTCCCCCTCTGGGACCGGGTGTCACAGTGCGTTAGATACACTGTCCTTTCCCCCTCTGGGACCGGGTGTCACAGTGCGTTAGATGCACTGTCCTTTCCCGCTCTGGGACCGGGGGTCACAGTGCGTTAGAGACACTGTCCTTTCCCCCTCTGGGACCGGGTGTCACACTGCGTTAGATACACTGTCCTTTCCCCCTCTGCGACCGGGTGTCACAGTGCGTTAGATACACTGTCCTTTCCCCCTCTGGGACAGGGTGTCACAATGCGTTAGATACACTGTCCTTTCCCCCTCTGCGACCGGGGGTCACAGTGCGTTGGATACACTGTCCTTTCCCCCTCTGGGACCAGGTGTCATACTGCGTTAGATACACTGTCCTTTCCCCCTCTGGGACCGCGGGTCACAGTGCGTTAGATACACTGTCCTTTCCCCTCTGGGACCGGGTGTCACAGTGTGTTAGATACACTGTCCTTTCCCGCTCTGGGACCGGGGGTCACAGTGTGTTAGATACACTGTCCTTTCCCCCTCTGGGACTGGGTGTCATAGTGCGTTAGATACACTGTCCTTCCCCCTCTGGGACCGGGTGTCACAGTGTGTTAGATACACTGTCCTTCCCCCTCTGGGACCGGGGGTCACAGTGCATTAGATACACTGTCCTTCCCCCTCTGGGACCGGGTGTCACAGTGCGTTAGATACACTGTCCTTTTCCCCTCTGGGACCGGGCGTCACAGTGCGTTAGATACACTGTCCTTTCCCCCTCTGGGACCGGTGTCACAGTGCGTTAGATACACTGTCCTTTCTCCCTCTGGGACCGGGTGTCACAGTGCGTTAGATACACTGTCTTTTCCCCCTCTGGGACTGGGTGTCACAGTGTGTTAGATACACTGTCCTTTCCCCCTCTGGGACCGGTTGTCACAGTGCGTTAGATACACTGTCCTTTCTCCCTCTGGGACCGGGTGTCACAGTGCGTTAGATACACTGTCCTTTCTCCCTCTGGGACCAGGTGTCACAGTGCGTTAGATACACTGTCCTTTCCCCGTCTGGGACCAGGTGTCACAGTGCGTTAGATACACTGTCCTTTCCCCCTCTGGGACCAGGTGTCACAGTGCGTTAGATACACTGTCCTTTCCCCCTCTGGGACCAGGTGTCACAGTGCGTTAGATGCACTGTCCTTTCCCCCTCTGGGACCGGGTGTCACAGTGCGTTAGATACACTGTCCTTTCCCCCTCTGGGACCGGGTGTCACAGTGCGTTAGATACACTGTCCTTTCCCCCTCTGGGACCGGGTGTCACAGTGCGTTAGATACATTGTCCTTTCCCCCTCTGGGACCGGGTGTCTCAGTGCGTTAGATACACTGTCCTTTCCCCCTCTGGGACCGGGTGTCACAGTGCGTTAGATACACTGTCCTTTCCCCCTCTGGGACCGGGTGTCACAGTGCGTTAGATACACTGTCCTTTCCCCCTCTGGGACCGGGGATCACAGTGCGTTAGATACACTGTCCTTTCCCCCTCTGGGACCGGGTGTCACAGTGCGTTAGATATACTGTCCTTTCCCCCTCTGGGACCGGGTGTCAGAGTGCGTTAGATACACTGTCCTTTCCCCCTCTGGGACTGGGTGTCACAGTGTGTTAGATACACTGTCCTTTCCCCCTCTGGGACCGGGTGTCACAGTACGTTAGATACACTGTCCTTTCCCCCTCTGGGACCGGGTGTCACAGTAAGTTAGATACACTGTCCTTTCCCCCTCTGGGACCGGGTGTTACAGTGTGTTAGATACACTGTCCTTTCCCCATCTGGGACCGGGTGTCACAGAACGTTCGATACACTGTCCTTTCCCCCTCTGGGACCGGGTGTCACAGTGCATTAGATACACTGTCCTTTCCCCCTCTGGGACCGGGTGTCACAGTGCGTTAGATACACTGTCCTTTCCCCCTCTGGGACCGGGTGTCGCAGTGCATTAGATACACTGTCCTTTCCCCCTCTGGGACCGGGTGTCACGGTGCGTTAGATACACTGTCCTTTCCCCCTCTGGGACCGGCTGTCACAGTGCGTTAGATACACTGTCCTTTCCCGCTCTGGGACCGGCTGTCACAGTGCATTAGATACACAGTCCTTTCCCCCTCTGGGACAGGCTGTCACAGTGCGTTAGATACACTGTCCTTTCTCCCTCTGGGACCGGGTGTCACAGTGCGTTAGATACACTGTCCTTTCTCCCTCTGGGACCAGGTGTCACAGTGCGTTAGATACACTGTCCTTTCCCCGTCTGGGACCAGGTGTCACAGTGCGTTAGATACACTGTCCTTTCCCCCTCTGGGACCGGGTGTCACAGTGCATTAGATACACTGTCCTTTCCCCCTCTGGGACCGGGTGTCACAGTGCGTTAGATACACTGTCCTTTCCCCCTCTGGGACCGGGTGTCGCAGTGCATTAGATACACTGTCCTTTCCCCCTCTGGGACCGGGTGTCACGGTGCGTTAGATACACTGTCCTTTCCCCCTCTGGGACCGGCTGTCACAGTGCGTTAGATACACTGTCCTTTCCCGCTCTGGGACCGGCTGTCACAGTGCATTAGATACACAGTCCTTTCCCCCTCTGGGACAGGCTGTCACAGTGCGTTAGATACACTGTCCTTTCCCCCTCTGGGACCGGGTGTCACAGTGTGTTAGATACACTGTCCTTTCCCCCTCTGGGACCGGGTGTCACATTGCGTTAGATACACTGTCCTGTCCCACTCTGGGACCGGGTGTCAGTGCGTTAGATACACTGTCCTTTCCCCCTCTGGGACTGGGTGTCACAGTGCGTTAGATACACTGTCCTTTCCCCCTCTGGGGCCGGGTGTCACAGTGCGTTAGATACACTGTCCTTTCCCCCTGTGGGAACGGGGGTCACAGTGCGTTAGATACACTGTCCTGTCACACTCTGGGACCGGGTGTCAGTGCGTTAGATACACTGTCCTTTCCCCCTCTGGGACTGGGTGTCACAGTGCGTTAGATACACTGTCCTTTCCCCCTCTGGGGCCGGGTGTCACAGTGCGTTAGATACACTGTCCTTTCCCCCTCTGGGACCGGGTGTCACAGTGCGTTAGATACACTGTCCTTTCCCCCTCTGGGACCGGGTGTCACAGTGTGTTAGATACACTGTCCTTTCCCCCTCTGGGACCGGGTGTCACATTGCGTTAGATACACTGTCCTGTCCCACTCTGGGACCGGGTGTCAGTGCGTTAGATACACTGTCCTTTCCCCCTCTGGGGCCGGGTGTCACAGTGCGTTAGATACACTGTCCTTTCCCCCTCTGGGACTGGGTGTCACAGTGCGTTAGATACACTGTCCTTTCCCCCTCTGGGGCCGGGTGTCACAGTGCGTTAGATACACTGTCCTTTCCCCCTCTGGGACCGGGTGTCACAGTGCGTTAGATACACTGTCCTTTCCCCCTCTGGGACCGGGTGTCACAGTGTGTTAGATACACTGTCCTTTCCCCCTCTGGGACCGGGTGTCACATTGCGTTAGATACACTGTCCTGTCCCACTCTGGGACCGGGTGTCAGTGCGTTAGATACACTGTCCTTTCCCCCTCTGGGACTGGGTGTCACAGTGCGTTAGATACACTGTCCTTTCCCCCTCTGGGACCGCGGGTCACAGTGCGTTAGATACACTGTCCTTTCCCCTCTGGGACCGGGTGTCACAGTGTGTTAGATACACTGTCCTTTCCCCCTCTGGGACCGGGTGTCACATTGCGTTAGATACACTGTCCTGTCCCACTCTGGGACCGGGTGTCAGTGCGTTAGATACACTGTCCTTTCCCCCTCTGGGACTGGGTGTCACAGTGCGTTAGATACACTGTCCTTTCCCCCTCTGGGGCCGGGTGTCACAGTGCGTTAGATACACTGTCCTTTCCCCCTGTGGGACCGGGGGTCACAGTGCGTTAGATACACTGTCCTGTCCCACTCTGGGACCGGGTGTCAGTGCGTTAGATACACTGTCCTTTCCCCCTCTGGGACTGGGTGTCACAGTGCGTTAGATACACTGTCCTTTCCCCCTCTGGGGCCGGGTGTCACAGTGCGTTAGATACACTGTCCTTTCCCCCTCTGGGACCGGGTGTCACAGTGCGTTAGATACACTGTCCTTTCCCCCTCTGGGACCGGGTGTCACAGTGTGTTAGATACACTGTCCTTTCCCCCTCTGGGACCGGGTGTCACATTGCGTTAGATACACTGTCCTGTCCCACTCTGGGACCGGGTGTCAGTGCGTTAGATACACTGTCCTTTCCGCCTCTGGGACTGGGTGTCACAGTGCGTTAGATACACTGTCCTTTCCCCCTCTGGGACCGCGGGTCACAGTGCGTTAGATACACTGTCCTTTCCCCTCTGGGACCGGGTGTCACGGTGTGTTAGATACACTGTCCTTTCCCCCTCTGGGACCGGGGGTCACAGTGTGTTAGATACACTGTCCTTTCCCCCTCTGGGACTGGGTGTCATAGTGCGTTAGATACACTGTCCTTCCCCCTCTGGGACCGGGTGTCACAGTGTGTTAGATACACTGTCCTTCCCCCTCTGGGACCGGGGGTCACAGTGCATTAGATACACTGTCCTTCCCCCTCTGGGACCGGGTGTCACAGTGCGTTAGATACACTGTCCTTTTCCCCTCTGGGACCGGGCGTCACAGTGCGTTAGATACACTGTCCTTTCCCCCTCTGGGACCGGTGTCACAGTGCGTTAGATACACTGTCCTTTCTCCCTCTGGGACCGGGTGTCACAGTGCGTTAGATACACTGTCCTTTCCCCCTCTGGGACTGGGTGTCACAGTGCGTTAGATACACTGTCCTTTCCCCCTCTGGGACCAGGTGTCACAGTGCGTTAGATACACTGTCCTTTCCCCCTCTGGGACCGGGTGTCACAGTGCGTTAGATACACTGTCCTTTCTCCCTCTGGGACCGGGTGTCACAGTGCGTTAGATACACTGTCCTTTCCCCCTCTGGGACTGGGTGTCACAGTGCGTTAGATACACTGTCCTTTCCCCCTCTGGGACCGGGTGTCACAGTGCGTTAGATGCACTTTCCTTTCCCCCTCTGGGACCGGTTGTCACAGTGCGTTAGATACACTGTCCTTTCTCCCTCTGGGACCGGGTGTCACAGTGCGTTAGATACACTGTCCTTTCTCCCTCTGGGACCAGGTGTCACAGTGCGTTAGATACACTTTCCTTTCCCCCTCTGGGACCGGTTGTCACAGTGCGTTAGATACACTGTCCTTTCTCCCTCTGGGACTGGGTGTCACAGTGCGTTAGATACACTGTCCTTTCCCCCTCTGGGACCAGGTGTCACAGTGCGTTAGATACACTGTCCTTTCCCCCTCTGGGACCAGATGTCACAGTGCGTTAGATGCACTGTCCTTTCCCCCTCTGGGACCGGGTGTCACAGTGCGTTAGATACACTGTCCTTTCCCCATCTGGGACTGGGTGTCACAGTGCGTTAGATACACTGTCCTTTCCCCATTTGGGACTGGGTGTCACAGTGCGTTAGATACACTGTCCTTTCCCCCCTCTGGGACCGGAGGTCTCAGTGCGTTAGATACACTGTCCTTTCCCCCTCTGGGACCAGGTGTCACAGTGTGTGATATACACTGTCCTTTCCCCCTCTGGGACCAGGTGTCACAGTGCGTTAGATACACTGTCCTTTCCCCCTCTGGGACCAGGTGTCACAGTGCGTTAGATACACTGTCCTTTCCCCCCTCTGGGACCGGGTGTCACAGTGCGTTAGATACACTGTCCTTTCCCCCTCTGGGACCGGCTGTCACAGTGCGTTAGATACACTGTCCTTTCCCCCTCTGGGACCGGGTGTCACAGTGTGTTAGATACACTGTCCTTTCCCCCTCTGCGACCGGGTGTCACAGTGTGTGATATACACTGTCCTTTCCCCCTCTGGGACCAGGTGTCACAGTGTGTGATATACACTGTCCTTTCCCCCTCTGGGACCAGGTGTCACAGTGCGTTAGATACACTGTCCTTTCCCCCCTCTGGGACCGGGTGTCACAGTGTGTGATATACACTGTCCTTTCCCCCTCTGGGACCAGGTGTAACAGTGTGTGATATACACTGTCCTTTCCCCCTCTGGGACCAGGTGTCACAGTGCGTTAGATACACTGTCCTTTCCCCCTCTGGGACCAGGTGTCACAGTGTGTTAGATACACTGTCCTTTCACCCTCTGGGACCAGGTGTCACAGTGCGTTAGATACATTGTCTTTCCCC
Source organism: Pristiophorus japonicus (assembly GCF_044704955.1). Lineage (NCBI taxonomy): Eukaryota > Metazoa > Chordata > Chondrichthyes > Pristiophoridae > Pristiophorus > Pristiophorus japonicus. The sequence goes on along the minus strand of NW_027254687.1, from coordinate 171,431 downwards.
CTCTGGGACCGGGTATCACAGTGCGTTAGATACACTGTCCTTTCCCCCTCTGGGACCGGGTGTCACAGTGCGTTAGATACACTGTCCTTTCCCCCTCTGGGACCGGGGGTCACAGTGTGTGATATACACTGTCCTTTCCCCCTCTGGGACCGGGTGTCACATTGCGTTAGATACACTGACCTTTCCCCCTCTGGGACCGGGTGTCACAGTGGGTTAGATACACTGTCCTTTCCCCCTCTGGGACTGGGTGTCACAGTGCGTTAGATACACTGTCCATTCCCCCTCTGGGACCAGGTGTCAAAGTGCGTTAGATACACTGACCTTTCCCCCTCTGGGACCAGGTGTCACAGTGCGTTTGTTACACTGTCCTTTCCCCCTCTGGGACCGGGTGTCACAGTGCGTTAGATACACTGTCCTTTCCCCCTCTGGGACTGGGTGTCACAGTGTGTTAGATACACTGTCCTTTCCCCCTCTGGGACCAGGTGTCACAGTGCGTTAGATACACTGTCCTTTCCCCCTCTGGGACCGGGTGTCACAGTGCGTTAGATACACTGTCCTTTCCCCCTCTGGGACCGGGTGTCACAGTGCGTTAGATACACTGTCCTTTCCCCCTCTGGGACCGGGTGTCACAGTGCGTTAGATACACTGTCCTTTCCCCCTCTGGGACTGGGTATCACAGTGCGTTAGATACACTGACCTTTCCCCCTCTGGGACCGGGGGTCAGAGTGCGTTAGATACACTGTCCTTTCCCCCTCTGGGACCAGGTATCATAGTGTGTTAGATACACTGACCTTTCCCCCTCTGGGACCGGGTGTCACAGTGCGTTAGATACACAGTCCTTTCCCGCTCTGGGACCGGGGGTCACAGTGCGTTAGAGACACTGTCCTTTCCCGCTCTGGGACCGGGTGTCACAGTGCGTTAGATGCACTGTCCTTTCCCGCTCTGGGACCGGGGGTCACAGTGCGTTGGAGACACTGTCCTTTCCCCCTCTGGGACCGGGTGTCACACTGCGTTAGATACACTGTCCTTTCCCCCTCTGCGACCGGGTGTCACAGTGCGTTAGATACACTGTCCTTTCCCCCTCTGGGACAGGGTGTCACAATGCGTTAGATACACTGTCCTTTCCCCCTCTGCGACCGGGGGTCACAGTGCGTTGGATACACTGTCCTTTCCCCCTCTGGGACCAGGTGTCATACTGCGTTAGATACACTGTCCTTTCCCCCTCTGGGACCGCGGGTCACAGTGCGTTAGATACACTGTCCTTTCCCCTCTGGGACCGGGTGTCACAGTGTGTTAGATACACTGTCCTTTCCCGCTCTGGGACCGGGGGTCACAGTGTGTTAGATACACTGTCCTTTCCCCCTCAGGGACTGGGTGTCATAGTGCGTTAGATACACTGTCCTTCCCCCTCTGGGACCGGGTGTCCCAGTGTGTTAGATACACTGTCCTTTCCCCCTCTGGGACCGGGGGTCACAGTGCATTAGATACACTGTCCTTCCCCCTCTGGGACCGGGTGTCACAGTGCGTTAGATACACTGTCTTTTTCCCCTCTGGGACCGGGTGTCACAGTGCGTTAGATACACTGTCCTTTCCCCCTCTGGGACCGGTGTCACAGTGCGTTAGATACACTGTCCTTTCTCCCTCTGGGACCGGGTGTCACAGTGCGTTAGATACACTGTCCTTTCCCCCTCTGGGACTGGGTGTCACAGTGTGTTAGATACACTGTCCTTTCCCCCTCTGGGACCGGTTGTCACAGTGCGTTAGATACACTGTCCTTTCTCCCTCTGGGACCGGGTGTCACAGTGCGTTAGATACACTGTCCTTTCTCCCTCTGGGACCAGGTGTCACAGTGCGTTAGATACACTGTCCTTTCCCCGTCTGGGACCAGGTGTCACAGTGCGTTAGATACACTGTCCTTTCCCCCTCTGGGACCAGGTGTCACAGTGCGTTAGATACACTGTCCTTTCCCCCTCTGGGACCAGGTGTCACAGTGCGTTAGATGCACTGTCCTTTCCCCCTCTGGGACCGGGTGTCACAGTGCGTTAGATACACTGTCCTTTCCCCCTCTGGGACCGGGTGTCACAGTGCGTTAGATACACTGTCCTTTCCCCCTCTGGGACCGGGTGTCACAGTGCGTTAGATACATTGTCCTTTCCCCCTCTGGGACCGGGTGTCTCAGTGCGTTAGATACACTGTCCTTTCCCCCTCTGGGACCGGGTGTCACAGTGCGTTAGATACACTGTCCTTTCCCCCTCTGGGACCGGGTGTCACAGTGCGTTAGATACACTGTCCTTTCCCCCTCTGGGACCGGGGATCACAGTGCGTTAGATACACTGTCCTTTCCCCCTCTGGGACCGGGTGTCACAGTGCGTTAGATATACTGTCCTTTCCCCCTCTGGGACTGGGTGTCACAGTGCGTTAGATACACTGTCCTTTCCCCCTCTGGGACTGGGTGTCACAGTGTGTTAGATACACTGTCCTTTCCCCCTCTGGGACCGGGTGTCACAGTACGTTAGATACACTGTCCTTTCCCCCTCTGGGACCGGGTGTCACAGTAAGTTAGATACACTGTCCTTTCCCCCTCTGGGACCGGGTGTTACAGTGTGTTAGATACACTGTCCTTTCCCCATCTGGGACCGGGTGTCACAGTGCGTTCGATACACTGTCCTTTCCCCCTCTGGGACCGGGTGTCACAGTGCATTAGATACACTGTCCTTTCCCCCTCTGGGACCGGGTGTCACAGTGCGTTAGATACACTGTCCTTTCCCCCTCTGGGACCGGGTGTCGCAGTGCGTAAGATACCCTGTCCTTTCCCCCTCTGGGACCGGGTGTCACAGTGCGTTAGATACACTGTCCTTTCCCCCTCTGGGACCGGCTGTCACAGTGCGTTAGATACACTGTCCTTTCCCCCTCTGGGACCGGGTGTCACAGTGTGATGATACACTGTCCTTTCCCCCTCTGGGACTGGGTGTCACAGTGTGTTAGATACACTGTCCTTTCCCCCTCTGGGACCGGGTGTCACAGTGCGTTAGATACACTGTCCTTTCCCGCTCTGGGACCGGCTGTCACAGTGCGTTAGATACAATGTCCTTTCCCCCTCTGGGACCGGCTGTCACAGTGCATTAGATACACAGTCCTTTCCCCCTCTGGGACTGGGTGTCACAGTGCGTTAGATACACTGTCCTTTCCCCCTCTGGGGCCGGGTGTCACAGTGCGTTAGATACACTGTCCTTTCCCCCTCTGGGACCGGGTGTCACAGTGCGTTAGATACACTGTCCTTTCCCCCTCTGGGACCGGGTGTCACAGTGCGTTAGATACACTGTCCTTTCCCCCTCTGGGACCGGGTGTCACAGTGCGTTAGATACATTGTCCTTTCCCCCTCTGGGACCGGGTGTCTCAGTGCGTTAGATACACTGTCCTTTCCCCCTCTGGGACCGGGTGTCACAGTGCGTTAGATACACTGTCCTTTCCCCCTCTGGGACCGGGTGTCACAGTGCGTTAGATACACTGTCCTTTCCCCCTCTGGGACCGGGGATCACAGTGCGTTAGATACACTGTCCTTTCCCCCTCTGGGACCGGGTGTCACAGTGCGTTAGATATACTGTCCTTTCCCCCTCTGGGACCGGGTGTCACAGTGCGTTAGATACACTGTCCTTTCCCCCTCTGGGACTGGGTGTCACAGTGTGTTAGATACACTGTCCTTTCCCCCTCTGGGACCGGGTGTCACAGTACGTTAGATACACTGTCCTTTCCCCCTCTGGGACCGGGTGTCACAGTGCGTTAGATACACTGTCCTTTCCCCCTCTGGGACCGGGTGTTACAGTGTGTTAGATACACTGTCCTTTCCCCCTCTGGGACCGGGTGTCACATTGCGTTAGATACACTGTCCTGTCCCACTCTGGGACCGGGTGTCAGTGCGTTAGATACACTGTCCTTTCCCCCTCTGGGACTGGGTGTCACAGTGCGTTAGATACACTGTCCTTTCCCCCTCTGGGACCGCGGGTCACAGTGCGTTAGATACACTGTCCTTTCCCCTCTGGGACCGGGTGTCACAGTGTGTTAGATACACTGTCCTTTCCCCCTCTGGGACCGGGGGTCACAGTGTGTTAGATACACTGTCCTTTCCCCCTCTGGGACTGGGTGTCATAGTGCGTTAGATACACTGTCCTTCCCCCTCTGGGACCGGGTGTCACAGTGTGTTAGATACACTGTCCTTCCCCCTCTGGGACCGGGGGTCACAGTGCATTAGATACACTGTCCTTCCCCCTCTGGGACCGGGTGTCACAGTGCGTTAGATACACTGTCCTTTCCCCCTCTGGGACTGGGTGTCACAGTGCGTTAGATACACTGTCCTTTCTCCCTCTGGGACCAGGTGTCACAGTGCGTTAGATACACTGTCCTTTCCCCCTCTGGGACCGGTGTCACAGTACGTTAGATACACTGTCCTTTCTCCCTCTGGGACCGGGTGTCACAGTGCGTTAGATACACTGTCCTTTCCCCCTCTGGGACTGGGTGTCACAGTGTGTTAGATGCACTTTCCTTTCCCCCTCTGGGACCGGTTGTCACAGTGCGTTAGATACACTGTCCTTTCTCCCTCTGGGACCGGGTGTCACAGTGCGTTAGATACACTGTCCTTTCTCCCTCTGGGACCAGGTGTCACAGTGCGTTAGATACACTGTCCTTTCCCCCTCTGGGACCAGGTGTCACAGTGCGTTAGATACACTGTCCTTTCCCCCTCTGGGACCAGGTGTCACAGTGCGTTAGATACACTGTCCTTTCCCCCTCTGGGACCAGGTGTCACAGTGCGTTAGATGCACTGTCCTTTCCCCCTCTGGGACCGGGTGTCACAGTGCGTTAGATACACTGTCCTTTCCCCATCTGGGACTGGGTGTCACAGTGCGTTAGATACACTGTCCTTTCCCCATTTGGGACTGGGTGTCACAGTGCGTTAGATACACTGTCCTTTCCCCCCTCTGGGACCGGAGGTCACAGTGCGTTAGATACACTGTCCTTTCCCCCTCTGGGACCAGGTGTCACAGTGTGTGATATACACTGTCCTTTCCCCCTCTGGGACCAGGTGTCACAGTGCGTTAGATACACTGTCCTTTCCCCCCTCTGGGACCGGGTGTCACAGTGCGTTAGATACACTGTCCTTTCCCCCTCTGGGGCCGGGTGTCACAGTGCGTTAGATACACTGTCCTTTCCCCCTCTGGGACCGGGTGTCACAGTGCGTTAGATACACTGTCCTTTCCCCCTCTGGGACCGGGTGTCACAGTGTGTTAGATACACTGTCCTTTCCCCCTCTGGGACCGGGTGTCACATTGCGTTAGATACACTGTCCTGTCCCACTCTGGGACCGGGTGTCAGTGCGTTAGATACACTGTCCTTTCCCCCTCTGGGACTGGGTGTCACAGTGCGTTAGATACACTGTCCTTTCCCCCTCTGGGACCGCGGGTCACAGTGCGTTAGATACACTGTCCTTTCCCCTCTGGGACCGGGTGTCACAGTGTGTTAGATACACTGTCCTTTCCCCCTCTGGGACCGGGGGTCACAGTGTGTTAGATACACTGTCCTTTCCCCCTCTGGGACTGGGTGTCATAGTGCGTTAGATACACTGTCCTTCCCCCTCTGGGACCGGGTGTCACAGTGTGTTAGATACACTGTCCTTCCCCCTCTGGGACCGGGGGTCACAGTGCATTAGATACACTGTCCTTCCCCCTCTGGGACCGGGTGTCACAGTGCGTTAGATACACTGTCCTTTCCCCCTCTGGGACTGGGTGTCACAGTGCGTTAGATACACTGTCCTTTCTCCCTCTGGGACCAGGTGTCACAGTGCGTTAGATACACTGTCCTTTCCCCCTCTGGGACCGGTGTCACAGTACGTTAGATACACTGTCCTTTCTCCCTCTGGGACCGGGTGTCACAGTGCGTTAGATACACTGTCCTTTCCCCCTCTGGGACTGGGTGTCACAGTGTGTTAGATGCACTTTCCTTTCCCCCTCTGGGACCGGTTGTCACAGTGCGTTAGATACACTGTCCTTTCTCCCTCTGGGACCGGGTGTCACAGTGCGTTAGATACACTGTCCTTTCTCCCTCTGGGACCAGGTGTCACAGTGCGTTAGATACACTGTCCTTTCCCCCTCTGGGACCAGGTGTCACAGTGCGTTAGATACACTGTCCTTTCCCCCTCTGGGACCAGGTGTCACAGTGCGTTAGATACACTGTCCTTTCCCCCTCTGGGACCAGGTGTCACAGTGCGTTAGATGCACTGTCCTTTCCCCCTCTGGGACCGGGTGTCACAGTGCGTTAGATACACTGTCCTTTCCCCATCTGGGACTGGGTGTCACAGTGCGTTAGATACACTGTCCTTTCCCCATTTGGGACTGGGTGTCACAGTGCGTTAGATACACTGTCCTTTCCCCCCTCTGGGACCGGAGGTCACAGTGCGTTAGATACACTGTCCTTTCCCCCTCTGGGACCAGGTGTCACAGTGTGTGATATACACTGTCCTTTCCCCCTCTGGGACCAGGTGTCACAGTGCGTTAGATACACTGTCCTTTCCCCCCTCTGGGACCGGGTGTCACAGTGCGTTAGATACACTGTCCTTTCCCCCCTCTGGGACCGGGTGTCACAGTGCGTTAGATACACTGTCCTTTCCCCCTCTGGGACCGGCTGTCACAGTGCGTTAGATACACTGTCCTTTCCCCCTCTGGGACCGGGTGTCACAGTGTGTTAGATACACTGTCCTTTCCCCCTCTGCGACCGGGTGTCACAGTGTGTGATATACACTGTCCTTTCCCCCTCTGGGACCAGGTGTCACAGTGTGTGATATACACTGTCCTTTCCCCCTCTGGGACCAGGTGTCACAGTGCGTTAGATACACTGTCCTTTCCCCCTCTGGGACCAGGTGTCACAGTGCGTTAGATACACTGTCCTTTCCCCCCTCTGGGACCGGGTGTCACAGTGTGTGATATACACTGTCCTTTCCCCCTCTGGGACCAGGTGTAACAGTGTGTGATATACACTGTCCTTTCCCCCTCTGGGACCAGATGTCACAGTGCGTTAGATACACTGTCCTTTCCCCCTCTGGGACCAGGTGTCACAGTGTGTTAGATACACTGTCCTTTCCCCCTCTGGGACCAGGTGTCACAGTGCGTTAGATACATTGTCTTTCCCCCTCTGGGACCGGGTATCACAGTGCGTTAGATACACTGTCCTTTCCCCCTCTGGGACCGGGTGTCACAGTGCGTTAGATACACTGTCCTTTCCCCCTCTGGGACCGGGGGTCACAGTGTGTGATATACACTGTCCTTTCCCCCTCTGGGACCGGGTGTCACATTGCGTTAGATACACTGACCTTTCCCCCTCTGGGACCGGGTGTCACAGTGGGTTAGATACACTGTCCTTTCCCCCTCTGGGACTGGGTGTCACAGTGCGTTAGATACACTGTCCATTCCCCCTCTGGGACCAGGTGTCAAAGTGCGTTAGATACACTGACCTTTCCCCCTCTGGGACCAGGTGTCACAGTGCGTTTGTTACACTGTCCTTTCCCCCTCTGGGACCGGGTGTCACAGTGGGTTAGATACACTGACCTTTCCCCCTCTGTGACCGGGTGTCACAGTGCGTTAGATACACTGTCCTTTCCCCCTCTGGGACTGGGTGTCACAGTGTGTTAGATACACTGTCCTTTCCCCCTCTGGGACCAGGTGTCACAGTGCGTTAGATACACTGTCCTTTCCCCCTCTGGGACCGGGTGTCACAGTGCGTTAGATACACTGTCCTTTCCCCCTCTGGGACCGGGTGTCACAGTGCGTTAGATACACTGTCCTTTCCCCCTCTGGGACCGGGTGTCACAGTGCGTTAGATACACTGTCCTTTCCCCCTCTGGGACTGGGTATCACAGTGCGTTAGATACACTGACCTTTCCCCCTCTGGGACCGGGGGTCAGAGTGCGTTAGATACACTGTCCTTTCCCCCTCTGGGACCAGGTATCATAGTGTGTTAGATACACTGACCTTTCCCCCTCTGGGACCGGGTGTCACAGTGCGTTAGATACACTGTCCTTTCCCCCTCTGGGACCGGGTGTCACAGTGCGTTAGATGCACTGTCCTTTCCCGCTCTGGGACCGGGGGTCACAGTGCGTTAGAGACACTGTCCTTTCCCCCTCTGGGACCGGGTGTCACACTGCGTTAGATACACTGTCCTTTCCCCCTCTGCGACCGGGTGTCACAGTGCGTTAGATACACTGTCCTTTCCCCCTCTGGGACAGGGTGTCACAATGCGTTAGATACACTGTCCTTTCCCCCTCTGCGACCGGGGGTCACAGTGCATTGGATACACTGTCCTTTCCCCCTCTGGGACCAGGTGTCATACTGCGTTAGATACACTGTCCTTTCCCCCTCTGGGACCGCGGGTCACAGTGCGTTAGATACACTGTCCTTTCCCCTCTGGGACCGGGTGTCACAGTGTGTTAGATACACTGTCCTTTCCCGCTCTGGGACCGGGGGTCACAGTGTGTTAGATACACTGTCCTTTCCCCCTCTGGGACTGGGTGTCATAGTGCGTTAGATACACTGTCCTTCCCCCTCTGGGACCGGGTGTCACAGTGTGTTAGATACACTGTCCTTCCCCCTCTGGGACCGGGGGTCACAGTGCATTAGATACACTGTCCTTCCCCCTCTGGGACCGGGTGTCACAGTGCGTTAGATACACTGTCTTTTTCCCCTCTGGGACCGGGCGTCACAGTGCGTTAGATACACTGTCCTTTCCCCCTCTGGGACCGGTGTCACAGTGCGTTAGATACACTGTCCTTTCTCCCTCTGGGATCGGGTGTCACAGTGCGTTAGATACACTGTCCTTTCCCCCTCTGGGACTGGGTGTCACAGTGTGTTAGATACACTGTCCTTTCCCCCTCTGGGACCGGTTGTCACAGTGCGTTAGATACACTGTCCTTTCTCCCTCTGGGACCGGGTGTCACAGTGCATTAGATACACTGTCCTTTCTCCCTCTGGGACCAGGTGTCACAGTGCGTTAGATACACTGTCCTTTCCCCGTCTGGGACCAGGTGTCACAGTGCGTTAGATACACTGTCCTTTCCCCCTCTGGGACCAGGTGTCACAGTGCGTTAGATACACTGTCCTTTTCCCCTCTGGGACCAGGTGTCACAGTGCGTTAGATGCACTGTCCTTTCCCCCTCTGGGACCGGGTGTCACAGTGCGTTAGATACACTGTCCTTTCCCCCTCTGGGACCGGGTGTCACAGTGCGTTAGATACACTGTCCTTTCCCCCTCTGGGACCGGGTGTCACAGTGCGTTAGATACATTGTCCTTTCCCCCTCTGGGACCGGGTGTCTCAGTGCGTTAGATACACTGTCCTTTCCCCCTCTGGGACCGGGTGTCACAGTGCGTTAGATACACTGTCCTTTCCCCCTCTGGGACCGGGTGTCACAGTGCGTTAGATACACTGTCCTTTCCCCCTCTGGGACCGGGGATCACAGTGCGTTAGATACACTGTCCTTTCCCCCTCTGGGACCGGGTGTCACAGTGCGTTAGATATACTGTCCTTTCCCCCTCTGGGACCGGGTGTCACAGTGCGTTAGATACACTGTCCTTTCCCCCTCTGGGACCGGGTGTCACAGTAAGTTAGATACACTGTCCTTTCCCCCTCTGGGACCGGGTGTTACAGTGTGTTAGATACACTGTCCTTTCCCCATCTGGGACCAGGTGTCGCAGTGCGTAAGATACCCTGTCCTTTCCCCCTCTGGGACCGGGTGTCACAGTGCGTTAGATACACTGTCCTTTCCCCCTCTGGGACCGGCTGTCACAGTGCATTAGATACACTGTCCTTTCCCGCTCTGGGACCGGCTGTCACAGTGCGTTAGATACAATGTCCTTTCCCCCTCTGGGACCGGCTGTCACAGTGCATTAGATACACAGTCCTTTCCCCCTCTGGGACCGGCTGTCACAGTGCGTTAGATACACTGTCCTTTCCCCCTCTGGGACCGGGTGTCACAGTGTGTTAGATACACTGTCCTTTCCCCCTCTGGGACCGGGTGTCACATTGCGTTAGATACACTGTCCTGTCCCACTCTGGGACCGGGTGTCAGTGCGTTAGATACACTGTCCTTTCCCCCTCTGGGACTGGGTGTCACAGTGCGTTAGATACACTGTCCTTTCCCCCTCTGGGGCCGGGTGTCACAGTGCGTTAGATACACTGTCCTTTCCCCCTCTGGGACCGGGTGTCACAGTGTGTTAGATACACTGTCCTTTCCCCCTCTGGGACCGGGTGTCACATTGCGTTAGATACACTGTCCTGTCCCACTCTGGGACCGGGTGTCAGTGCGTTAGATACACTGTCCTTTCCCCCTCTGGGACCGGGTGTCACAATGTGTTAGATACACTGTCCTTTCCCCCTCTGGGACTGGGTGTCACAGTGCGTTAGATACACTGTCCTTTCCCCCTCTGGGACCGGGTGTCACAGTGCGTTAGATACACTGTCCTTTCCCCCTCTGGGACCGGGTGTCACAGTGGGTTAGATACACTGTCCTTTCCCCCTCTGGGACCGGGTGTCACAGTACGTTAGATACACTGCCCTTTCCCCCTCTGGGACCGGGTGTCACAGTGCGTTAGATACACTGTCCTTTCCCCCTCTGGGACCGGGTGTCACAGTGCGTTAGATACACTGTCCTTTCCCCCTCTGGGACCGGGTGTCACAGTGCGTTAGATACACTGTCCTTTCCCCCTCTGGGACCAGGTGTCACAGTGTGTTAGATACACTGTCCTTTCCCCCTCTGGGACTGGGTGTCACAGTGCGTTAGATACACTGTCCTTTCCCCCTCTGGGACCGGGTGTCACAGTGGGTTAGATACACTGTCCTTTCCCCCTCTGGGACCGGGTGTCACAGTACGTTAGATACACTGCCCTTTCCCCCTCTGGGACCGGGTGTCACAGTGCGTTAGATACACTGTCCTTTCCCCCTCTGGGACCGGGTGTCACAGTGCGTTAGATACACTGTCCTTTCCCCCTCTGGGACCGGGTGTCACAGTGCGTTAGATACACTGCCCTTTCTCCCTCTGGGACCGGGTGTCACAGTGTGTTAAATACACTGACCTTTCCCCCTCTGGGACCGGGTGTCACATTGCGTTAGATACACTGTCCTTTCCCCCTCTGGGACCGGGTGTCACAGTGCGTTAGATACACTGTCCTTTCCCCCTCTGGGACCGGGTGTCACAATGCGTTAGATACACTGCCCTTTCCCCCTCTGGGACCGGGTGTCACAGTGCGTTAGATACACTGCCCTTTCCCCCTCTGGGACCAGGTGTCACAGTGTGTTAGATACACTGCCCTTTCCCCCTCTGGGACCGGGTGTCACAGTGCGTTAGATACACTGCCCTTTCCCCCTCTGGGAAGGGGTGTTTAGATATTTTCGAGGAAGGCCATGTTCGTTGTGGAGTTCGGAGCTGTGTGTGCTTTGTATTTGATCGAGATAGCACTGAGCAGTCATGTGATGTCCCAGACATACACATTCCACCTGCATTGTGGAGCGATCGGCTCAGAAATCAGCATTCATCACCCGTCGAGCCCCTGCCCACTCTCAGCCAGTCCCACTCCCCCGCCCTCTCCCCGTCGCCCTGCATTTATTTTCCTTCAGATACTTATCCAACTCCCTTCTGACAGATAACATTGAGTCTGCCTCCAGCACTGCATTCCAGATCCTAACTGTAAAGTCCTTACTCTTCAGCCTGAAACCGCACGAGGCACATTCCAGGGACAAGGCCACTCTGTGACCTTAACTCTTTGTTACAGCACTCCAGAAGTGATGACCCTATGTGGGACCTCCCTTTATATACTTGTGTGATCAGGTAAGGAGTGTCTCCCACAAGTTCGCCCCCTTGTGGTCAAGGTGTGCGTCTGTATACAGTAATACAGTGGCGTTACATTGTCGTTACATACATGACACTAACCACTCGCTGTGTGAGCAAGTTTTTTTATCTCCGTGGCCTTTGGTTCTATTGTCAATCACCTTCGATATGTGTCCTCTGCTTCTCGACCCTTGTGCCAATGGGAACAGGTTCTCTCCTGCCCTCTCCAGACCCCTCTGTTGGTTGGACTTCGGACACTGCCCTGAGGAACTCCTGCAGCGATGTCCTGGGGCTGAGATGATTGACCTCCAACCAGCTCAACTCTCTTCCGTTGTGCCCGCTATGACTCCAGCCAGTGGAGAGCTTTCCCCCTGATTCCCAGTGACTTCAGTTTTACTCGTGTTATGTCTGTAATGTACCAATGGATGACTCCACGAGGCAAGGTGTTGTACTCAAACTGTAGTGACCTTGGTCCTTCATTCGTAACTCCAGAGTGAGACACAAGCATGGTGGGCAGCCTTTTATACTGGGCCCCCTGCACACCTGTGCAGGTAACCCTCAGGTCTCCCACCGCAGTGCCCTCTGGTGGACAGCCTCTGCCACTGGGGCAGGAAACCCCGGTCTGCACCAGTTGCACCCTCTAGTGGTGCCAGCTGAGTATATACACAGTGTAAACCTTAATTGATTGTACATCAGGTAACAAGTCTCCATCTTATGCAACTATACAGTGACTAAACAGAGAGTGTATCTACAGTCTGCATATATAACAACTAGGGCTTGTTGATGCCACACTCGGTCAAATGCTGCCTTGGTGTCAAGGGCAGCCACTCTCACCTCACCTCTGGGATTGACTGGAGACATATAAGATTATGAGGGGACTCGACAAGGTGGATGCAGAGAGGATGTTTCCACTGTTGGGGAGACTAGAACTCGGGGTCATGATCTTAGAATAAAGGGCCGCCCATTTAAACTGAGGTGAGGAGGAATTTCTTCTCTCAGAGGGTTGTAAATCTGTGGAATTCGCTGCCTCAGAGAGCTGTGGAGGCTGGGTCAATGAATATATTTAAGACAGAGTTTCTTAACCGATATGAGGAATAAGGGGTTACGGGGAGCGGGCATGGAAAGGGACCTGGACCTGTGTCCATGATCAGATCAGCCATGATGGTATTAAATGGCGGAGCAGGCTCGAGGGGCCGTATGGCCGACTCCTGCTCCTATTTCTTACGTTGTTATGTTCTTACAATGCCCATTTTACAGGATTCCATCTGTCCTCAGTCACTGCGAGAGGCCCAGAAAACAGGAGCCCTCAGTCTGTAGGGGGTGTCTGTTTCACACTCGACCCTCATTCTTAGATCTCGGAACTTATAGTGGGGAAAGGACACCGCGTGGCACTAAATTTAGGCTTAACTCAGTGTCAGTTATATTACGCGACAAAAACCGACTAAAAACTACAGGACTAGACTTCTGAGAGAAATCGACTGAAGACATACAATCACCATTCCTGGCTGTAGCTATTGTAGGTCCATGGTCGTTGGCTCCATGACCGATTGGTTCTTCTTCTGTCTGTTCTCTGCAGCGCTGTTCCCATTCCTGTCCTTCTGTCTCTCTTGTGTTTCTGTGTCCGTATGTTTATATCCAGAGTATGAATAAATTTCCCGCTCGGCCGGGGTCCGATTAATGCACCTGGATCGATGCGGTGATTGGTCCAACTGGCTGTGCTGATGAGGATGAATGGCTACTAATTTGCACACGGAGTCGACAGTGCAAAAGATAACTCCTTATCCTGAATGCCCTGTTATCCAAAAATGTGCATTTCGTAGGGTCCTTTGTAGTCCTGGTTTCTTGCAGACTTGCAGTGTCTGGGGTGAACTGTTTTACCCCCTGCGGCCAATCAACTCCAAGGCTCTCGGATAGATCGTATCGGTCTCTTTGTCTGTGCGCACAACCAAAGTTTAGTCCTTGATGACAGGGATTGGTTTTAAGGGCCGATGTGTCACCATTTGCCTCAGGCTGGGGCCTTTTCCTCTCCCAGGTAGTCCAAATGTTTTTACTTTAAAACAGTTTTGTTTGTGGCCTCTTCCTGTGCCTTATTCCAAGAAAATAGGTGTGTAACCTTACATCAGTCACTGCGAGAGGGCGGGGGGGGGAACCCAGAAACAGGAGACTACAATCACGTGCCATCTCCAGCCAGTGAAATATCTCCCAGATCATTTTCTTGGTCGTGTTTACAGACACCATCTTTCTTTGCCCGAAAGCCGGAAGAAACTATCGCAATAACGCCTCGGGTACAAGAAAAAACAAGTTTGTGGAATGTGGAAGAATTCAGATGCAGGCGAGTCCCTCTATGTCAGTGCAGGATCTGTTGCCGAGAGGGTCCAGTTACAGAGAATTACATCGGATTACATTGGAGTGCATGTCGACAGATCGCTGAAGGTAGCAGGCCAGGTAGATCAGGTGGTGAAGAAGGCACACGGAATACTTGGCTTTATTGGCCGGGGCATGGAATACAAGAGCAGGGGGAGGTTATGCTTGAACTGTATAAAGCACTGGGTTAGGCCACAGCTGGAGTACTGCGTGCAGTTCTGGTCACCACATTACAGGAAAGATGTGACTGCACTGGAGAGGGTGCAGAGGAGATTTACCAGGATGTTGCCGGGACTGGAGAATTTTAGCGATGAGGAAAGATTGGATAGGCTGGGGTTGTTTTCTTTGGAACAGAGGAGGCTGAGGGGAGACCTGATTGAGGTGTATAAAATGATGAGGGGCCTGGATAGAGTGGATAGGACGGACCTGTTTCCCTGGGCAGAGGGGTCAACAACCAGGGGGGCATGGATTTAAAGTAATTGGGGGGAGGTTTAGAGGGGATTTGAGGGGAAATGTCTTCACCCAGAGGGTGGTGGGGGTCTGGGGCGGAACTCACGGCCTGAAAGGGGGGTAGAGGCAGAAACCCTCACCACATTTAAAAAGTACCTGGACGTGCACTTGAAGTGCCGTAACCTACAGGGCTACGGACCCAGAGCTGGAGAGTGGGATTAGGCTGGGTAGCTCTTGGTCGGCCGGCACGGACAAGATGGGCCGAAATGGCCTCCCTCCGTGCTGTAAACTTCTGTGACTCTACATACATCACAGAAACAGGTCATTCCGGCCCAACCAGTCCGTGCCGGCGTTTGTACTCCACTCAAGCCTCCTCCTGTCTTTCCTCATCTAACTCTATCAGCATAATCCTCGATTCCCTTCTCCCTCATATCCCTGTCCAGCCTCCCCTTAAATACTATTCACTTCAACCCCTCCCAGCGAGTTCCACATTCTCACCTCTCTCTGGATAAAGAAGTTTCTCCTGAATTCCCGATTGGATTTCTTGGTGACTAACTTATATTGATGGCCTCTAGTTATACTCTTCCCCACAAGTGGAAACTCTCTCTCTGTATCCACTCTATCGAAACCTTTCATCATTTTAAAGACCTCTATTATATCACCCCTCAGCCTTCTCTTTTCAACTGAAATGAGACCCAGCCTGTTCATCCTTTCCTGATATGTATACCCTCGCGTTTCTGGTATCATCCTTGTAAATCTTCTCTGAACCCTCTGCAGTGCCTATATATCCTTTTTATAATATGGTGATCAGAAATGTGCACAGTGCTCCAAGTGTGGTCTAACCAGACCAGAACTGTGCACAGTGCTCCAGGTGTGGTCAAACCAAACCAGAACTTTGCACAGGGCTCCAAGTGTGGTCTAACCAGACCAGAACTGTGCGCAGTGCTCCAAGTGTGGTCTAACCAGACCAGAACTGTGCACAGTGCTCCAAGTGTGGTCTAACCAGAACAGAACTGTACACAGTGCTCCAAGTGTGGTCTAACCAAACCAGAACTGTGCGCAGTGCTCCAAGTGTGGTCTAACCAGAACAGAACTGTACACAGTGCTCCAAGTGTGGTCTAACCAAACCAGAACTGTGCACAGTGCTCCAAGTGTGGTTTTACCGGACCAGAACTGTGCACAGTGCTCCAAGTGTGGTCTAACCAGACCAGAACTGTGCACAGTGCTCCAGGTGTGGTCTAACCAGACCAGAACTGTGCACAGTGCTCCAAGTGTGGTCTAACCAGACCAGAACTGTGCACAGTGCTCCAAGTGTGGTCTAACCAGACCAGAACTGTGCACAGTGCTCCAAGTGTGGTCTAACCCAGGTATATGGAAACCCTCTGGGACCGGGGGTCACAGTGCGTTGGATACACTGTCCTTTCCCCCTCTGGGACCGGGTGTCACAGTGCGTTAGACACACTGTCCTTTCCCCCTCTGGGACCGGGTGTCACAGTGCGTTAGATACACTGTCCTTTCCCCCTCTGGGACCGGGTGTCACAGTGCGTTAGATACACTGTCCTTTCCCCCTCTGGGACCGGGTGTCACAGTGCGTTAGATACACTGTCCTTTCCCCCTCTGGGACCGGGTGTCACAGTGCGTTAGATACACTGCCCTTTCCCCCTCTGGGAAGGGGTGTTTAGATATTTTCGAGGAAGGCCATGTTAGTTGTGGAGTTCGGAGCTGTGTGTGCTTTGTATTTGATCGAGATAGCACTGAGCAGTCATGTGATGTCCCAGACATACACATTCCACGTGCATTGTGGAGCGATCGGCTCAGAAGTCAGCATTCATCACCCGTCGAGCCCCTGCCCACTCTCAGCCAGTCCCACTCCCCCGCCCTCTCCCCGTCGCCCTGCATTTATTTTCCTTCAGATACTTATCCAACTCCCTTCTGACAGATAACATTGAGTCTGCCTCCAGCACTGCATTCCAGATCCTAACTGTAAAGTCCTTACTCTTCAGCCTGAAACCGCACGAGGCACATTCCAGGGACAAGGCCACTCTGTGACCTTAACTCTTTATTACAGCACTCCAGAAGTGATGACCCTATGTGGGACCTCCCTTTATATACCTGTGTGGTCAGGTAAGGAGTGTCTCCCACAAGTTCGCCCCCTTGTGGTCAAGGTGTGCGTCTGTATACAGTAATACAGTGGCGTTACATTGTCGTTACATACATGACACTAACCACTCGCTGTGTGAGCAAGTTTTTTATCTCCGTGGCCTTTGGTTCTATTGTCAATCACCTTCGATATGTGTCCTCTGCTTCTCGACCCTTGTGCCAATGGGAACAGGTTCTCTCCTGCCCTCTCCAGACCCCTCTGTTGGTTGGACCTCGGATACTGCCCTGAGGAACTCCTGCAGCGATGTCCTGGGGCTGAGATGATTGACCTCCAACCAGCTCAACTCTCTTCCGTTGTGCCCGCTAGGACTCCAGCCAGTGGAGAGCTTTCCCCCTGATTCCCAGTGACTTCAGTTTTACTCGTGTTATGTCTGTAATGTACCAATGGATGACTCCACGAGGCAAGGTGTTGTACTCAAACTGTAGTGACCTTGGTCCTTCATTCGTAACTCCAGAGTGAGACACAAGCATGGTGGGCAGCCTTTTATACTGGGCCCCCTGCTCACCTGTGCAGGTGACCCTCAGGTCTCCCACCGCAGTGCCCTCTGGTGGACAGCCTCTGCTACTGGGGCAGGAAACCCCGGTCTGCACCAGTTGCACCCTCTAGTGGTGCCAGCTGAGTATATACACAGTGTAAACCTTAATTGATTGTACATCAGGTAACAAGTCTCCATCTTATGCAACTATACAGTGACTAAACAGAGAGTGTATCTACAGTCTGCATATATAACAACTAGGGCTTGTTGATGCCACACTCGGTCAAATGCTGCCTTGGTGTCAAGGGCAGCCACTCTCACCTCACCTCTGGGATTGACTGGAGACATATAAGATTATGAGGGGACTCGACAAGGTGGATGCAGAGAGGATGTTTCCACTGTTGGGGAGACTAGAACTCGGGGTCATGATCTTAGAATAAAGGGCCGCCCATTTAAACTGAGGTGAGGAGGAATTTCTTCTCTCAGAGGGTTGTAAATCTGTGGAATTCGCTGCCTCAGAGAGCTGTGGAGGCTGGGTCAATGAATATATTTAAGACAGAGTTTCTTAACCGATATGAGGAATAAGGGGTTACGGGGAGCGGGCATGGAAAGGGACCTGGACCTGTGTCCATGATCAGATCAGCCATGATGGTATTAAATGGCGGAGCAGGCTCGAGGGGCCGTATGGCTGACTCCTGCTCCTATTTCTTACGTTGTTATGTTCTTACAATGCCCATTTTACAGGATTCCATCTGTCCTCAGTCACTGCGAGAGGCCCAGAAAACAGGAGCCCTCAGTCTGTAGGGGGTGTCTGTTTCACACTCGACCCTCATTCTTAGATCTCGGAACTTATAGTGGGGAAAGGACACCGCGTGGCACTAAATTTAGGCTTAACTCAGTGTCAGTTATATTACGCGACAAAAACCGACTAAAAACTACAGGACTAGACTTCTGAGAGAAATCGACTGAAGACATACAATCACCATTCCTGGCTGTAGCTATTGTAGGTCCATGGTCGTTGGCTCCATGACCGATTGGTTCTTCTTCTGTCTGTTCTCTGCAGTGCTGTTCCCATTCCTGTCCTTCTGTCTCTCTTGTGTTTCTGTGTCCGTATGTTTATATCCAGAGTATGAATAAATTTCCCGCTCGGCCGGGGTCCGATTAATGCACCTGGATCGATGCGGTGATTGGTCCAACTGGCTGTGCTGATGAGGATGAATGGCTACTAATTTGCACACGGAGTCGACAGTGCAAAAGATAACTCCTTATCCTGAATGCCCTGTTATCCAAAAATGTGCATTTCGTAGGGTCCTTTGTAGTCCTGGTTTCTTGCAGACTTGCAGTCTCTGGGGTGAACTGTTTTACCCCCTGCGGCCAATCAACTCCAAGGCTGCTCGGATAGATAGTATCGGTCTCTTTGTCTGTGCGCACAACCAAAGTTTAGTCCTTGATGACAGGGATTGGTTTTAAGGGCCGATGTGTCACCATTTGCCTCAGGCTGGGGCCTTTTCCTCTCCCAGGTAGTCCAAATGTTTTTACTTTAAAACAGTTTTGCTTGTGGCTTCTTCCTGTGCCTTGTTCCAAGAAAATAGGTGTGTAACCTTACATCAGTCACTGCGAGAGGGCGGGGGGGGGGAACCCAGAAACAGGAGACCACAATCACATGCCATCTCCAGCCAGTGAAATATCTCCCAGATCATTTTCTTGGTCGTGTTTACAGACACCATCTTTCTTTGCCAGAAAGCCGGAAGAAACTATCGCAATAACGCCTCGGGTACAAGAAAAAACAAGTTTTGAAATGTGGAAGAATTCAGCTGCAGGCGAGTCCCTCTATGTCAGTGCAGGATCTGTTGCCGAGAGGGTCCAGTTACAGAGAATTACATCAGATTACATTGGAGTGCATGTCCACAGATCGCTGAAGGTAGCAGGCCAGGTAGATCAGGTGGTGAAGAAGGCACACGGGATACTTGCCTTTATTGGCCGGGGCATGGAATACAAGAGCAGGGAGGGTTATGCTTGAACTGTATAAAACACTGGGTTAAGCCACAGCTGGAGTACTGCATGCAGTTCTGGTCACCACATTACAGGAAAGATGTGACTGCACTGGAGAGGGTGCAGAGGAGATTTACCAGGATGTTGCCGGGACTGGAGAATTTTAGCGATGAGGAAAGATTGGATGGGCTGGGTTTGTTTTCTTTGGAACAGAGGAGGCTGAGGGGAGACCTGATTGAGGTGTATAAAATTATGAGGGGCCTGGATAGAGTGGATAGGACGGACCTGTTTCCCTGGGCAGAGGGGTCAACAACCAGGGGGCATAGATTTAAAGTAATTGGGGGGAGGTTTAGAGGGGATTTGAGGGGAAATGTCTTCACCCAGAGGGTGGTGGGGGTCTGGGGTGGAACTCACTGCCTGAAAGGGTGGTAGAGGCAGAAACCCTCACCACATTTAAAAAGTACCTGGACGTGCACTTGAAGTGCCGTAACCTACAGGGCTACGGACCCAGAGCTGGAGAGTGGGATTAGGCTGGGTAGCTCTTGGTCGGCCGGGGCGGACACGATGGGCCGAATGGCCTCCCTCCGTGCTGTAAACTTCTGTGACTCTACATACATCACAGAAACAGGTCATTCCGTCCCAACCAGTCCGTGCCGGCGTTTATACTCCACTCGAGCCTCCTCCTGTCTTTCCTCATCTAAATCTATCAGCATAATCCTCGATTCCCTTCTCCCTCATATCCCTGTCCAGCCTCCCCTTAAATACTATTCACTTCAACCGCTCCCTGTGGCAGTGAGTTCCACATTCTCACCTCTCTCTGGGTAAAGAAGTTTCTCCTGAATTCCCTATTGGATTTCTTGGTGACTAACTTATATTGATGGCCCCTAGTTATGCTCTTCCCCACAAGTGGAAACTCTCTCTCTGTATCCACTCTATCGAAACCTTTCATCATTTTAAAGACCTCTATTATATCACCCCTCAGCCTTCTCTTTTCAACTGAAATGAGACCCAGCCTGTTCATCCTTTCCTGATATGTATACCCTCGCGTTTCTGGTATCATCCTTGTAAATCTTCTCTGAACCCTCTGCAGTGCCTATATATCCTTTTTATAATATGGTGATCAGAAATGTGCACAGTGCTCCAAGTGTGGTCTAACCAGACCAGAACTGTGCACAGTGCTCCAGGTGTGGTCAAACCAAACCAGAACTTTGCACAGGGCTCCAAGTGTGGTCTAACCAGACCAGAACTGTGCGCAGTGCTCCAAGTGTGGTCTAACCAGACCAGAACTGTGCACAGTGCTCCAAGTGTGGTCTAACCAGACCAGAACTGTGCACAGTGCTCCAAGTGTGGTCTAACCAGACCAGAACTGTGCGCAGTGCTCCAAGTGTGGTCTAACCAGACCAGAACTGTGCGCAGTGCTCCAAGTGTGGTCTAACCAGACCAGAACTGTGCGCAGTGCTCCAAGTGTGGTCTAACCAGACCAGAACTGTGCACAGTGCTCCAAGTGTGGTCTAACCAGACCAGAACTGTGCACAGTGCTCCAAGTGTGGTCTAACCAGACCAGAACTGTGCACAGTGCTCCAAGTGTGGTCTAACCCAGGTATATGGAAACCCTCTGGGACCGGGGGTCACAGTGCGTTAGATACACTGTCCTTTCCCCCTCTGGGACCGGGTGTCACAGTGCGTTAGATACACTGTCCTTTCCCCCTCTGGGACCGGGTGTCACAGTGCGTTAGATACACTGCCCTTTCCCCCTCTGGGACCGGGTGTCACAATGCGTTAGATACACTGCCCTTTCCCCCTCTGGGACCGGGTGTCACAGTGCGTTAGATACACTGCCCTTTCCCCCTCTGGGGAGGGGTGTTTCGATATTTTCGAGGAAGGCCATGTTAGTTGTGGAGTTCGGAGCTGTGTGTGCTTTGTATTTGATCGAGATAGCACTGAGCAGTCATGTGATGTCCCAGACATACACATTCCACCTGCATTGTGGAGCGATCGGCTCAGAAATCAGCATTCATCACCCGTTGAGCCCCTGCCCACTCTCAGCCAGTCCCACTCCCCCGCCTTCTCCCCGTAGCCGTGCATTTATTTTCCTTCAGATACTTATCCAACTCCCTTCTGACAGATAACATTGAGTCTGCCTCCAGCACTGCATTCCAGATCCTAACTGTAAAGTCCTTACTCTTCAGCCTGAAACCGCACGAGGCACATTCCAGGAACAAGACCACTCTGTGACCTTAACTCTTTATTACAGGACTCCAGAAGTGATGACCCTACGTGGGACCTCCCTTTATATACCTGCGTGGTCAGGTAAGGAGTGTCTCCCACAAGTTCGCCCCCTTGTGGTCAAGGTGTGCGTCTGTATACAGTAAAACAGTGGCGTTACATTGTAGTTACAGACATGACACTAACCACTCGCTGTGTGAGCAAGTTTTTTATCTCCGTGGCCTTTGGTTCTATTGTCAATCACCTT
The DNA here is from genome assembly GCF_044704955.1 of Pristiophorus japonicus. Taxonomy (NCBI): domain Eukaryota; kingdom Metazoa; phylum Chordata; class Chondrichthyes; family Pristiophoridae; genus Pristiophorus; species Pristiophorus japonicus. Next base: position 149,656 of record NW_027254687.1, on the reverse strand, counting down.
CGATATGTGTCCTCTGCTTCTCGACCCTTGTGCCAATGGGAACAGGTTCTCTCCTGCCCTCTCCAGACCCCTCTGTTGGTTGGACCTCGGACACTGCCCTGAGGAACTCCTGCAGCGATGTCCTGGGGCTGAGATGATTGACCTCCAACCAGCTCAACTCTCTTCCGTTGTGCCCGCTATGACTCCAGCCAGTGGAGAGCTTTCCCCCTGATTCCCAGTGACTTCAGTTTTACTAGTGTTATGTCTGTAATGTACCGATGGATGACTCCACGAGGCAAGGTGTTGTACTCAAACTGTAGTGACCTTGGTCCTTCATTCGTAACTCCAGAGTGAGACACAAGCATGGTGGGCAGCCTTTTATACTGGGCCCCCTGCACACCTGTGCAGGTGACCCTCAGGTCTCCCACCGCAGTGCCCTCTGGTGGACAGCCTCTGCCACTAGGGCAGGAAACCCCGGTCTCCACCAGTTGCACCCTCTAGTGGTGCCAGCTGAGTATATACACAGTGTGAACCTTAATTGATTGTACATCAGGTAACAAGTCTCCATCTTATGCAACTATACAGTGACTAAACAGAGAGTGTATCTACAGTCTGCATATATAACAACTAGGGCTTGTCGATGCCACACTCGGTCAAATGCTGCCTTGGTGTCAAGGGCAGTCACTCTCACCTCACCTCTGGGATTGACTGGAGACATATAAGATTATGAGGGGACTCGACAAGGTGGATGCAGAGAGGATGTTTCCACTGTTGGGGAGACTAGAATTAGAGGGCATGATCTTAGAATAAGGGGCCGCCCATTTAAAACTGAGGTGAGGAGGAATTTCTTCTCTCAGAGGGTTGTAAATCTGTGGAATTCGCTGCCTCAGAGAGCTGTGGAGGCTGGGTCAATTAATATATTTAAGACAGAGTTTCTTAACCGATATGAGGAATAAGGGGTTACGGGGAGCGGGCATGGAAGGGGACCTGGACCTGTGTCCATGATCAGATCAGCCATGATCTTATTAAATGGCGGAGCAGGCTCGAGGGGCCGTATGGCCGACTCCTGCTCCTATTTCTTACGTTGTTATGTTCTTACAATGCCCATTTTACAGGATTCCATCTGTCCTCAGTCACTGCGAGAGGCCCAGAAAACAGGAGCCCTAAGTCTATAGGGGGTGTCTGTTTCACACTCGACCCTCATTCTTAGATCTCGGAACATAGTGGGGAAAGGACACCGCGTGGCACTAAATTTAGGCTTAACTCAGTGTCAGTTTTATTACGCGACAAAAAACGACTAAAAACTACTGGACTAGACTTCTGAGAGAAATCGACTGAAGACATACAATCACCATTCCTGGCTGTAGCTATTGTTGGTCCATGGTCGTTGGCTCCATGACCGATTGGTTCTTCTTCTGTCTGTTCTCTGCAGCGCTGTTCCCATTCCTGTCCTTCTGTCTCTCTTGTGTTTCTGTGTCCGTATGTTTATATCCAGAGTATGAATAAATTTCCCGCTCGGCCGGGGTCCGATTAATGCACCTGGATCGATGCGGTGATTGGTCGAACTGGCTGTGCTGATGAGGATGAATGGCTACTAATTTGCACACGGAGTCGACAGTGCAAAAGATAACTCCTTATCCTGAATGCCCTGTTATCCAAAAATGTGCATTTCGTAGGGTCCTTTGTAGTCCTGGTTTCTTGCAGACTTGCAGTCTCTGGGGTGAACTGTTTTACCCCCTGCGGCCAATCAACTCCAAGGCTGCTGGGATAGATAGTATCGGTCTCTTTGTCTGTGCGCACAACCAACGTTTAGTCCTTGATGACAGGGATTGGTTTTAAGGGCCGATGTGTCACCACTTGCCTCAGGCTGGCGCCTTTTCCTCTCCCAGGTAGTCCAAATGTTTTTACTTTAAAACAGTTTTGTTTGTGACCTCTTCCTGTGCCTTGTTCCAAGAAAATAGGTGTGTAACCTTACATCAGTCACTGCGAGAGGGCGGGGGGGGGGACCCAGAAACAGGAGACTACAATCACATGCCATCTCCAGCCAGTGAAATATCTCCCAGATCATTTTCTTGGTTGTGTTTACAGACAGCATCTTTCTTTGCCAGAAAGCCGGAAGAAACTATCGCAATAACACCTCGGGTGCAAGAAAAAACAAGTTTTGAAATGTGGAAGAATTCAGCTGCAGGCGAGTCCCTCTATGTCAGTGCAGGATCTGTTGCCGAGAGGGTCCAGTTACAGAGAATTACATCGGATTACATTGGAGTGCATGTCCACAGATCGCTGAAGGTAGCAGGCCAGGTAGATCAGGTGGTGAAGAAGGCACATGGAATACTTGGCTTTATTGGCCGGGGCATGGAATACAAGAGCAGGGAGGTTATGCTTGAACTGTATAAAACACTGGTTAGGCCACAGCTGGAGTACTGCGTGCAGTTCTGGTCACCACATTACAGGAAAGATGTGATTGCACTGGAGAGGGTGCAGAGGAGATTTACCAGGATGTTGCCGGGACTGGAGAATTTTAGCGATGAGGAAAGATTGGATGGGCTGGGGTTGTTTTCTTTGGAACAGAGGAGGCTGAGGGGAGACCTGATTGAGGTGTATAAAATGATGAGGGGCCTGGATAGAGTGGATGGGACGGACCTGTTTCCCTTAGCAGAGAGGTCAATAACCAGGGGGCATGGATTTAAAGTAATTGGGGGGAGGTTTAGAGGGGATTTGAGGGGAAATGTCTTCACCCAGAGGGTGGTGGGGGTCTGGGGGGGAACTCACTGCCTGAAAGGGTGGTAGAGGCAGAAACCCTCACCACATTTAAAAAGTACCTGGAGGTGCACTTGAAGTGCCGTAACCTACAGGGCTACGGACCCAGAGCTGGAGAGTGGGATTAGGCTGGGTAGCTCTTGGTCGGCCGGGGCGGACAAGATGGGCCGAATGGCCTCCCTCCGTGCTGTAAACTTCTGTGACTCTACATACATCACAGAAACAGGTCATTCCGGCCCAACCAGTCCGTGCCGGCGTTTGTACTCCACTCAAGCCTCCTCCTGTCTTTCCTCATCTAACTCTATCAGCATAATCCTCGATTCCCTTCTCCCTCATATCCCTGTCCAGCCTCCCCTTAAATACTATTCACTTCAACCCCTCCCTGTGACAGCGAGTTCCACATTCTCACCTCTCTCTGGGTAAAGAAGTTTCTCCTGAATTCCCTATTGGATTTCTTGGTGACTATCTTATATTGATGGCCCCTAGTTATACTCTTCCCCACAAGTGGAAACTCTCTCTCTGTATCCACTCTATCGAAATCTTTCATCATTTTAAAGACCTCTATTATATCACCCCTCAGCCTTCTCTTTTCAACTGAAATGAGACCCAGCCTGTTCATCCTTTCCTGATATGTATACCCTCGCGTTTCTGGTATCATCCTTGTAAATCTTCTCTGCACCCTCTCCAATGCCTCTATATCCTTTTTATAATATGGTGATCAGAAATGTGCGCAGTGCTCCAAGTGTGGTCTAACCAGACCAGAACTGTGCACAGTGCTCCAAGTGTGGTCTAACCAGACCAGAACTGTGCACAGGGCTCCAAGTGTGGTCTAACCAGACCAGAACTGTGCACAGTGCTCCAAGTGTGGTCTAACCAGATCAGAACTGTGCACAGTGCTCCAAGTGTGGTCTAACCAGACCAGAACTGTGCACAGTGCTCCAAGTGTGGTCTAACCAGACCAGAACTGTGCACAGTGCTCCAAGTGTGGTCTAACCAGACCAGAACTGTACACGGTGCTCCAAGTGTGGTCTAACTGGACCAGAATTGTGCACAGTGCTCCAAGTGTGGTCTGACTGGACCAGAACTGTGCACAGTGCTCCAAGTGTGGTCTAACCAGACCAGAACTGTGCACAGTGCTCCAAGTGTGGTCTAACCAGACCAGAACTGTGCACAGGGCCCTCAGTCTGTAGGGGGTGTCTGTTTCACACTCGACCCTCATTCTTAGATCTCGGAACTTATAGTGGGGAAAGGACACCACGTGGCACTAAGTTTAGGTTTAATCCAGCGTCAGTTTTATTACACAACAAAAACCGACTAAAAACTACAGGACTAGACTTCTGAGAGAAATCGACTGAAGACATACAATCACCATTCCTGGCTGTAGCTATTGTAGATTTGTGGTCATTGGCTTCATGACCGATTGGTTCTTCATCTGTCCGTTCTCTGCAGCGCCTGTTCCCATTCCTGTCCTTCTGTCTCTCTTGTGTTTCTGTGTCTGTATATTTATATCCAGAGTATGAATAAATTTCCCGCTTGGTCGGGGTCAGATTAATGCGCCTGCATCGATGCGGTGATTGAGCTAACTGGACTACATCCACTGGTTCTCCCTTATCTATTCTATCAGTTACATCCTCAAAAAACTCCAGTAGGTTTGTCAGACATGATTTTCCTTTCATAAATCCATGTTGACTTTGTCTAATCCCGTTGATATTATCTAAATGTGCCTGGAGTGCATAAGGGATGGTTTTCTAGACCAATATGTCGAGGAACCAACTAGGGGGGAGGCCATCTTAGACTGGGTGTTGTGTAATGAGAGAGGATTAATTAGCAATCTCGTTGTGCGAGGCCCCTTGGGGAAGAGTGACCATAATATGGTGGAATTCTGCATTAGGATGGAGAAGGAAACAGTTAATTCAGAGACCATGATCCAGAACTTAAAGAAGGGTAACTTTGAAGGTAGGAGGTGTGAATTGGCTAGGATAGATTGGCGAATGATACTTAAGGGGTTGACTGTGGATGGGCAATGGCAGACATTTAGAGACCGCATGGATGAATTACAACAATTGTACATTCCTGTCTGGCGTAAAAATAAAAAAGGGAAGGTGGCTCAACCGTGGCTATCTAGGGAAATCAGGGATAGTATTAAAGCCAAGGAAGTGGCATACAAATTGGCCAGAAATAGCAGCGAACCCGGGGACTGGGAGAAATTTAGAACTCAGCAGAGGAAGACAAAGGGTTTGATTAGGGCAGGGAAAATGGAGTACGAGAAGAAGCTTGCAGGGAACATTAAGACGGATTGCAAAAGTTTCTATGGGTATGTAAAGAGAAAAAGGTTAGTAAAGACAAACGTAGGTCCCCTGCAGTCAGAATCAGGGGAAGTCATAACGGGGAACAAAGAAATGGCAGACCAATTGAACAAGTACTTTGGTTCGGTATTCACGAAGGAGGACATAAACAACCTTCCGGATATAAAAGGGGTCAGAGGGTCTAGTAAGGAGGAGGAACTGAGGGAAATCTTTATTAGTCGGGAAATTGTGTTGGGGAAATTGATGGGATTGAAGGCCGATAAATCCCCAGGGCCTGATGGACTGCATCCCAGAGTACTTAAGGAGGTGGCCTTGGAAATAGCGGATGCATTGACAGTCATTTTCCAACATTCCATTGACTCTGGATCAGTTCCTATGGAGTGGAGGGTAGCCAATGTAACCCCACTTTTTAAAAAAGGAGGGAGAGAGAAAACAGGGAATTATAGACCGGTCAGCCTGACCTCAGTAGTGGGTAAAATGATGGAATCAATTATTAAGGATGTCATAGCAGCGCATTTGGAAAATGGTGACATGATAGGTCCAAGTCAGCATGGATTTGTGAAAGGGAAATCATGCTTGACAAATCTTCTGGAATTTTTTGAGGATGTTTCCAGTAAAGTGGACAAAGGAGAACCAGTTGATGTGGTATATTTGGACTTTCAGAAGGCTTTCGACAAGGTCCCACACAAGAGATTAATGTGCAAAGTTAAAGCACATGGGATTGGGGGTAGTGTGCTGACATGGATTGAGAACTGGTTGTCAGACAGGAAGCAAAGAGTAGGAGTAAATGGGTACTTTTCAGAATGGCAGGCAGTGACTAGTGGGGTACCGCAAGGTTCTGTGCTGGGGCCCCAGCTGTTTACATTGTACATTAATGATTTAGACGAGGGGATTAAATGTAGTATCTCCAAATTTGCGGATGACACTAAGTTGGGTGGCAGTGTGAGCTGCGAGGAGGATGCTATGAGGCTGCAGAGTGACTTGGATAGGTTAGGTGAGTGGGCAAATGCATGGCAGATGAAGTATAATGTGGATAAATGTGAGGTTATCCACTTTGGTGGTAAAAACAGAGAGACAGACTATTATCTGAATGGTGACAGATTAGGAAAAGGGAAGGTGCAACGAGACCTGGGTGTCATGGTACATCAGTCATTGAAGGTTGGCATGCAGGTACAGCAGGCGGTTAAGAAAGCAAATGGCATGTTGGCCTTCATAGCGAGGGGATTTGAGTACAGGGGCAGGGAGGTATTGCTACAGTTGTACAGGGCCTTGGTGAGGCCACACCTGGAGTATTGTGTACAGTTTTGGTCTCCTAACTTGAGGAAGGACATTCTTGCTATTGAGGGAGTGCAGCGAAGGTTCACCAGACTGATTCCCGGGATGGCGGGACTGACCTATCAAGAAAGACTGGATCAACTGGGCTTGTATTCACTGGAGTTCAGAAGAATGAGAGGGGACCTCATAGAAATGTTTAAAATTCTGACGGGTTTAGACAGGTTGGATGCAGGAAGAATGCTCCCAATGTTGGGGAAGTCCAGAACCAGGGGTCACAGTCTAAGGATAAGGGGTAAGCCATTTAGGACCGAGATGAGGAGAAACTTCTTCACCCAGAGAGTGGTGAACCTGTGGAATTCTCTTCCACAGAAAGTAGTTGAGGCCAATTCACTAAATATATTCAAAAAGGAGTTAGATGAAGTCCTTACTACTAGGGGGATCAAGGGGTATGGAGAGAAAGCAGGAATGGGGTACTGAAGTTTCATGTTCAGCCATGAACTCATTAAATGGCAGTGCATGCTCGAAGGGCCGAATGGCCTACTCCTGCACCTATTTTCTATGTTTCTATGTTATCACATCCTTTATAATAGACTCTAGCATTTTCCCTACTACTGATGTGAGGCTAACCGGTCTGTCGTTCCCCGTTTTCTCTCTCCCTCCTTTTTTAAATAGTGGGGTTACATTTGTTATCCTCCAATCTGCAGGAACTGCTCCATAATCTGTAGAATTTTGGAAGATGATAACCAATGCATCTACTATTTCCATGGCCACCTCTTTTAGTATTATGGGATGCAGATCATCAGGCCCTGGGGATTTATCTGCCTTCAGTCCCATTAGTTTCTCCAGCACTGTTTTCTTACTAATAATCATTTCCTTTAATTCCTCTTGCTCACTAGGCCCTTGGTTCCTGAGCATTTCCGGGACAGAACCGAAATATATATTTAATTGTTCTGCCATTTCCTTGTTACCCATTACAAATTCTCCTGTTTCTGTCTGTAAAGGACCGATATTTGTTTCCGCTGATCGTTTTCTTTTTATCTAATTGTGGAAGCTTTTGCAGTCGGTTTTTATGTTCCTTGCAAGTTCACTCTCATACTCTATTTTTCCCCTCTTAATCAATCTCTTGCTCCTTTTTTGCTGAACTTAAACTGCTCCCAATCCTCGGGCTTGCTATTCAACATTTTCCCAACCACAGATGTTCGGCTAACTGGTCTATAGTTTCCTGCTTTTTGTCTGCCTCCTTTTTTAAATAGGGGCGTTACCTTTGCAGGTTTCCAATCTGCTGGGACCTCCCCAGAATCCAGGGAATTTTGGTCAATTACAACCAATGCATCCACAATCCCTGCCGCTACTTCTCTTAAGACCCTAGGATGCAAGCCATCAGGTCCAGGGGAGTTATCTGCCTTTAGTTCCATTATCTTACTGAGTACCACCTCCTTAGTGATTGTGATTGTGTTAAGTTCCTCCCCCACTATAGCCCCTTGACTATCCACTGTTGGGATATTGTTAGTGTCCTCTACCGTAAAGACTGATACAAAATATTTGTTCAGAGTTTCTGCCATCTCCATGTTCCCCATTACTAATTCCCCGGTCTCGTCCTCTAAGGGACCAACATTTACTTTAGCCACTCTATTCCTTTTTATATACCTAAAAAAATCTTGCTATCTGTTTTCATATTTTGTGCTAGTTTACTTTCATGATCTATCTTCTCTCTCTTAATCACTTTTTTAGTCGTTCTTTGCTGGCTTTTAAATGCCTCCCAATCTTCTGTCCTCCCACTAGTTTTGGCCACTTTGTATGCCCTTGTTTTTAATTGGATACCGTCCTTTATTTCTTCAGTTAGCCACGGATGGCTATCTTTTCTTTTACACCCTTTGCTCCTCACTGGAATATATTTTTCTTAAGAGTTGTGAAATATCTCCTTAAATGTACACCACTGTTCATCAACCGTCCCAGACTTTAATCTATTTTCCCAGTCTACTTTACCCAACTCTGCCCTTATACCTTCATAGTCCCCGTTATTTAAGTTTAGTACGCTGGTTAGAGATCCAACTTTCTCACCCTCCATCTGAATTTGAAATTCAACCGTGCTAGGATCACTCATTCCAAGGAGATCCTTTACTCGGAGATTGTTTATTAATCCTGTCTCATTACACAGGACCAGATCTAAGATAACCTGCCCCCTGGTTGGTTCCGTTACATACTGCTGAAGGAACCCGTCCCTTATGCACTCTATGAATTCCTCCTCAAGGCTACCCTGACCAATTTGAATTGTCCAATCAATATGGAGGTTAAAATCCCCCTGTGATTATTGCTGTTCCCTTTTTACAAGCCCCCGCTACTTCCTGGTTTATGCTCCGACCAACAGAGTTGCTACTGTTCGGGGGGCCTATAGACTACGCCCACCAGTGACGTTTTCCCCTTATTGTTCCTTATCTCCACCCAAACTGTTTCAACACCCTGATCCTTTGAGCCAGTAATCGTTTCTCACTATTGCAGTGATTCCATCCTTTATCAACAGAGCTACCCCACCTCCTTTTCCTTTCTGTCTGCCCTTCCGGATTGTCCAGTCCAGACCCCTCACGATGTGAACACCTCTGTCAAATCTCCTCTCAATCATCCCTGCTCTAAGTAGAACAACCCCAGACTCTCCAGTCTAACCCCGGAACCATGCTCTTAAATCTTTTCTGCAGCCTCTTTAAGGCCTTCACATCCTTCCTAAAGTGTGGTGCCCAGAATTGGACACAATACTCCAACTGAGGCCGAACCCGTGTTCTATAAAGGTTCATCATAACTTCTTTCCTTTTGTACTCGATACCTCTGTTCATGAAGCTCAGCATCCCATAAGCTTTTTAAACCACTTTTTCAACCTGCCCTGCCACTTTCAATGATTTGTGTTGACATACCCCGCCCCCAGGTCTCTCTGTTTATGCACCACCTTTGGAATTGTAGAATAAGTTGCCTTAATACCTTGAAAACTTCGATTAAATCACCCCTTAACCTTCTCAGTTCCCAACAATGCAACCCCAGTTCTATGAGGGGTAATGTTAATAATCAATAGAGACATAGAAACATGGAAAATAGGTGCAGGAGTAGGCCATTCGGCCCTTCGAGCCTGCACCACCATTCAATAAGATCATGGCTGATCATGCAATTCAGTACCCCATTCCTGCTTTCTCTCCATACCCCTTGATCCCTTTAGCCGTAAGGACCACATCTAACTCCCTTTTGAATATATCTAACGAACTGGCCTCAACAACTTTCTGTGGTAGAGAATTCCACAGGTTCACAATTCTCTGAGTGAAGAAGTTTCTCCTCATCTCGGTCCTAAATGGCTTACCCCTTATCCTTAGACTGTGACCCCTGGTTCTGGACTTCCCCAACATCGGGAACATTCTTCCTGCATCTAACCTGTCCAATCCCATCAGAATTTTATATGTTTCTATCAGATCCCCTCTCATTCTTCTAAACTCCAGTGGATACAAGCCTAGTCGATCCAGTCTCTCCTCATATGTCAGTCCTGCCATCCCGGGAATCAGTCTGGTGAACCTTCGCTGCACTCCCTCAATAGCAAGAATGTCCTTCCTCAGATTAGGAGACCAAAACTGAACACAATATTCCAGGTGAGGCCTCACCAAGGCCCTGTACAACTGTAGTAAGACCTCCCTGCTCCTATACTCAAATCCCCTCGCTATGAAGGCCAACATGCCATTTGCTTTCTTCACCGCCTGCTGTACCTGCATGCCAACTTTCAATGACTGATGTACCATGACACCCAGGTCTCGTTGCACCTTCCCTTTTCCTAATCTGTCACCATTCAGATAATATTCTGTCTTCCTGTTTTTGCCCCCAAAGTGGATAACCTCACATTTATCCACATTATACTGTATCTGCCATGCATTTGCCCACTCACCTAACCTGTCCAAGTCACCCTGCAGCCTCTTAGCGTCCCCCTCACAGCTCACACCACCACCCAGCTTAGTGTCATCTGCAAACTTGGAGATATTACATTTAATTCCTTCATCTAAATCATTGTTCTATATTGTAAATAGCTGGGGTCCCAGCACTGAACCCTGCGATACTCCACTAGTCACTGCCTGCCATTCTGAAAAGGACCCGTTTATTCCGACTCTCTGCTTCCTGTCTGCCAACCAGTTCTCTATCCACGTCAGTACATTACCCCCAATACCATGTGCTTTGATTTTGCACACCAATCTCTTGTGTGGGACCTTGTCAAAAGCCTTTTGAAAGTCCAAATACCTCACATCCACTGGTTCTCCCTTGTCCACTCTGCTAGTTACATCCTCAAAAAATTCCAGAAGATTCGTCAAGCATGATTTCCCTTTCATAAATCCATGCTGACTTGGACCGATCCTGTCACTGCTTTCCAAATGCGCTGCTATTACGTCTTTAATAATTGATTCCAACATTTTCCCCACTACCGATGTCAGGCTAACCGGTTTATAATTACCCGTTTTCGCTCTCCCTCCTTTTTAAAAAAAGTGGTGTTACATTAGCAACCCTCCAGTTCATAGGAACTGATCCAGAGTCAATAGAATGTTGGAAAATGATCAGCAATGCATCCACTATTTCTAGGGCCACTTCCTTAAATACTCTGGGATGCAGACTATCTGGCCCTGGGGATTTATCGGCCTTCAATCCCTTCAATTTCCTGAACACATTTTCGTGCCGTCTAAGAATTTCCTTCAGTTCCTCCTTCTCACTGGACCCTCGGTCCCCTAGTATTTCCGGAAGGTTATTTGTGTCTTCCTTCGTGAAGACAGAACCAAAGTATTTGTTCAACTGGTCTGGCATTTCTTTGATCCCCATTATAAATTCACCTGATTCTGTCTGCAAAGGACCTATGTTGGTCTTCACTAATCTTTTTCTCTTCACATACCTATATTTTGCAGTCAGTTTTTATGTTCTCGGCAAGCTTCCTCTCATACTCTATTTTCCCCCTCCTAATTTGCCCTTTGTCCTCCTCTGCTGAATTCTAAATTTTTCCCAGTCCTCAGGTTTGCTGCTTTATCTGGCCAAGTTATATGCCTCTTCCTTGGATTTAACACCATCCTTAATTTCCCTTGTTAGCCACGGTTGAGCCACCTTCCCCGTTTTATTTTTACTCCAGACAGGGATGTACAATTGTTGAAGTTCATCCATGTGATCTTTAAATGTTTGCCATTGCCTATCCACCGTCAACCCTTTAAGTATCATTCGCCAGTCTATTCTAGCCAATTCATGTCTCATACCATCGAAGTTACCTTTCCTTAAGTTCAGGACCCTAGTCTCCGAATTAACTGTGTCACTCTCCATCTTAATAAAGAATCTAACTCCCTTTTGAATATATCTAACGAATTGGCCTCAACAACTTTCTGTGGTAGAGAATTCCACAGGTTCACCACTCTCTGAGTGAAGAAGTTTCTCCTCATCTCGGTCCTAAATGGCTTACCCCTTATCCTTAGACTGTGACCCCTGGTTCTGGACTTCCCCAACATTGGGAACATTCTTCCTGCATCCAATCCCGTCAGAATTCCCAAGACCGAACCGAATCAGTCAGGTGTTAATGAGAGATCCAATTTCAGATTGCACCCTGGACACTACCATTTGGAAAAGTTTACTTGGTCCTCCGAAATGATTTCAGAGAAATTCAATGCAGAAAAGTTTGAGGTGATATATGTTGGTAGGAAGTTCGAGGAGAGACAATACACACTTCCCCAATCTCTCCGTCACTGAAGTCCCAGGGCTACGGGGAAAGGGCAGGGAAGTGGGAAGGTGAGAGAGAGAGAGAGAGAGAGAGAGAGAAGGTGAGAGGGAGAGAGAGAGGGAGAGAGAG